>NC_080402.1:25111515-25414545 GCF_030265065.1 Corythoichthys intestinalis
AATTTTAATTTTTTTGTCAAGAATCAACAACAAGTGGGACACAATCGTGAAGTGGAACAAAATCTATTGGGTAATTTAAACTTTTTTAACAAATAAAAAACTGAAAAGTGGGGCGTGCAATATTATTCGGCCCCCTTGCGTTAATACTTTGTAGCGCCACCTTTTGCTCCAATTACAGCTGCAAGTCGCTTGGGGTATGTTTCTCTCAGTTTTGCACATCGAGAGACTGACATTCTTGCCCATTCTTCCTTGCAAAACAGCTCGAGCTCAGTGAGGTTGGATGGAGAGTGTTTGTGAACAGCAGTCTTCAGCTCTTTCCACAGATTCTCTATTGGATTCAGGTCTGGACTTTGACTTGGCCATTCTAACACCTGGATATGTTTATTTTTGAACCATTCCATTGTAGATTTGGCTTTATGTTTTGGATCATTGTCCTGTTGGAAGATAAATCTCCGTCCCAGTCTCAGGTCTTGTGCAGATACCAACAGGTTTTCTTCCAGAATGTTCCTGTATTTGGATGCATCCATCTTCCCGTCAATTTTAACCATCTTCCCTGTTCCTGCTGAAGAAAAGCAGGCCCAAACCATGATGCTGCCACCACCATGTTTGACAGTGGGGATGGTGTGTTCAGGGTGATGAGCTGTGTTGCTTTTACGCCAAACATATCGTTTTGCATTGTGGCCAAAAAGTTCAATTTTGGTTTCATCTGACCAGAGCACCTTCTTCCACATGTTTGGTGTGTCTCCCAGGTGGCTTGTGGCAAACTTTAAACGAGACTTTTTATGGATATCTTTGAGAAATGGCTTTCTTCTTGCCACTCTTCCATAAAGGCCAGATTTGTGCAGTGTACGACTGATTGTTGTCCTATGGACAGACTCTCCCACCTCAGCTGTAGATCTCTGCAGTTCATCCAGAGTGATCATGGGCCTCTTGGCTGCATCTCTGATCAGTCTTCTCCTTGTTTGAGAAGAAAGTTTGGAAGGACGGCCGGGCCTTGGTAGATTTGTAGTGGTCTGATGCTCCTTCCATTTCAATATGATGGCTTGCACAGTGCTCCTTGAGATGTTTAAAGCTTGGGAAATCTTTTTGTATCCAAATCCGGCTTTAAACTTCTCCACAACAGTATCTCGGACCTGCCTGGTGTGTTCCTTGGTCTTCATAATGCTCTCTGCACTTTAAACAGAACCCTGAGACTATCACAGAGCAGGTGCATTTATACGGAGACTTGATTACACACAGGTGGATTCTATTTATCATCATCGGTCATTTAGGACAACATTGGATCATTCAGAGATCCTCACTGAACTTCTGGAGTGAGTTTGCTGCACTGAAAGTAAAGGGGCCGAATAATATTGCACGCCCCACTTTTCAGTTTTTTATTTGTTAAAAAAGTTTAAATTATCCAATAAATGTTGTTCCACTTCACGATTGTGTCCCACTTGTTGTTGATTCTTGACAAAAAAAATTAAATTTCATATCTTTATGTTTGAAGCCTGAAATGTGGCGAAAGGTTGCAAGATTCAAGGGGGCCGAATACTTTAGCAAGGCACTGTATATATATATATATATATATATATATTTTTTTTTTTCCTTAATTTTTTTTTTTTTTTTTTCCCAAAAAGCTACATAATTGGATGTGAAATCATTGCTATCAAGGCTTTGTCAGGCTGTTGCTTACCTTTGCAAAATAGGAAAAAGTACACTAAACCCTAGTAGACAATAGTTGAATAAACCTTCCGCTCTCAAAGGCCAAAATAGTGCTAAATTTGTGAAATTAATAAAACATGTATAATACTAGCCCAACAGTAAGAAAGTAAAAATAAATTCATAATAATAAACTCTGAATGAACTGAATAAACTTTTTTAAACCTCTCAAAGTCCAAACAGTGCAACTTTCATGAAATTACTGTCACATTCTGCTGCTGGTTAGATTGTGTTTTGTTGCGGGGCGTGGGGGCGTGGCACTTGAATCCAATGCAGGCTCATCAACGCAGCATTTAAGCACGGGTGATCTCAGAGAAGGCTGCCGAGATATTTGCCTTGCTGATCGCTATTTGACATCTGGCACAATAATCTCGCTACATTTGCTTGTTATGCCCCTGCATTGGGTTTTTCTGTTAGTGTGCTGCTCTCGTTTGTAACCGCTGCCTATCATCTTAGTTTGTCCGTCGACCTGCTGTCACGGACTCCTTTAGTTATTTCTACTGTCCTGCGATCGCGTGTTATTTTTTGTTTGCAATCATTAAACCCTTTTATGTATCTCCCGCTTGTTGTCTGCTTCGAGGTTCAACCTTGTTTCCGCATTTGCAGACGCTAACAATTATAAGTAATAATAATTGACCACAGCATCCCATCTCTCCTTTTTTTCGGGAGGTGGGAGTCCCTTATTTCTATTTCTGAAAGGTGGCAACAATACTTTGGAAACACTTCCCAAATTACTGCGGCATTTCTTTCAGTAAAAGACAATAAAAGTAAAGTAGACGAAGTGAACTGACCAGAGATTGTTGCTCCGGTCCAGCGGCCTTCTTCCTCTGGATAGCAGTCCTGCTCTTGCAGGCTCAAACTCGTTGTGTTCGTTCACGTTTCGTCTTCAAATGTTTTATCAAGTTCGAGGTATTGAAACTGGCCGATTTAACTCCACATCTCCAAACTTTCAGGCCGCAAATCTTGCATGCAGCCATTGATTTTAATCGACGGGATTTCTATTTGGAAATATTTCCCGACCGCCGCGGCGCCGCCATATTTCCTGGTTTGTTTTTTGTCCATATGAAAAAGCCCCCTTTTGATTGGTCAGAAGTGGCTATTGGCCCGCTATCATTTGGTCTGGAGCAGGCCAATAGCGATAGCTGCTTGGTGTTCACGTGTCATCACACAACACAGAGACAGAGTGTAGTGAGCGCCAGGAGGAGAAAAAGGCTGTGGTCAAATGTTATAATAATGGAACGGTAAATGGTATCGGCGCCGTCTTTGTTGGTACTCGCCGATACCGATACCACCATTTCGGGCCGTATCGGCGCCCCCTGCCGATACTAGTATCGGTATCGGTGCATCTTTAATTATTACTATTATTATATTATTATTCCTATTTACTGTATATTCATGATTTCATGATTACGTCATCTCGCATAGCAACGTGTCGCCATTTTGAGATGGGGGCACGCACAGGTAAACATTCGTTGACAAACGTCTGAAATTCATATATTTCAGCTGTGTTTTGAGTCTTTTTTTCATAAAAACGTCTTAAACATGACTTATTATTATCACGAGTCACTGCCGACAGACGCGAGGAGGCGATACAACTTCAAAATAGCGTTTATTGGCTTGCAAATCTGCCCATACAAAGTCGCAGCATATAGCTGGAAAAACAATCCAAAGGAATGGCTTGCAGTGGAGTTCGGAAACATCTACAACGACCTCATAAAGTCACCAAGTAAGTTGACCTTTATCAATTCTAGGCATATTTTGTTTTTAAACACATGAAAATAAATGGGAAAGCATTTCAATTTATGGATGCAATCTGGGTGGTTCTCCATGCTGACCTTAGCACCTAGAAAAAAAAAGTGACTATTTTTATTTGGGGACCACAACAATGATTTGCAATAATACATGGAATATGTACTGTGTGGAACTGAGGAAATTGGCAGTATATACGAAGTGATTATTTCTGCCGTGACTGGTAATTCGCCTCAAAGCGTTATTTAGCCGTGACCCGTGGTAGTAGACCTAAATGGGGTGTCATGAGGCAAGAACACAGTGCATGAGTCACGTCACGGCAAAATAATCAATTCCCACCAGGCCAATAATATACTAATTGACCAATCAGAGCAGTTCACGGCAAAAGAAAAATAACGCTTAATAACGTAATAATAACCACTGCCTAGTCTATTGAATCCGAGCAGCTAATTGGAGCAAAAAAAAAAAAAAAAGTTTACTCAGGTAATAAAATAAAATGTCAGCTGCAAACGTAAATGTGCCTGGATTTAGGCTCCCACAGGCGAGAATGGTCCACGGAACCGTCTTTTACTGTTCCTCGATTGATTGCTTTCAGCCATTTGCTTCTTTTCTTCTCACGAGGAAAAACGAAGAACCTTAAATGCGGCTCTGAACTCTTCCTTGTGTTACAACCCGCCGCAACACAGCAACTTTTAGTCATTCAGACGGAAAAAAAGACTGCAAATAGGACAAAAGTTCAACGCGTTTGTTCTACAATGCACGACAGAGCAACTGCTTGTGACTCGTGTTTTGCCCCCATTTCAATATGGCGACGCTTTGTTGTGGCTGGTCATTAATGCCCGGATGTCCGACTGCAAGAATAGTACCAGCAGTATTAAGGATTTAGTGTAGGTTTTCAGGCTGTGGAACAAATCAATGGAATTATAATGTATTCGTATAGGAAAATCCTGCTCGACATACGACCATTTCGACATACAAACAAGGTCTTGGAACGAATTAACTTCGTATGTAGAGGTACCACTGTACATGAAATAATAATAATTAGGGTTGTTCCGATCATGTTTTTTTGCTCTCGATCCGATCCCGATCATTTCAGTTTGAGTATCTGCCGATCCCGATATTTCCCGATCCGATTGCTTTTTTTTTTGCTCCCGATTCAATTCCAATCATTCCTGATAATTTTTCCCGATCATATACATTTTGGCAATGCATTAAGAAAAAAATGAATAAAACTCGGATGAATATATACATTCAACATACAGTACATAAGTACTGTATTTGTTTATTATGACAATAAATCCTCAAGATGGCATTTACATTATTAACATTCTTTCTGTGAGAGGGATCCACAGATAGAAAGACTTGTGACTTTGTACATTGTGACTAAATATTGCCATCTAGTATTTGTTGAGCTTTCAGTAAATTATACTGTCGCCATGCCCAAATGCATGATGGGAAGTGGAACCATGACTGTGCGTAGTGCTACCAACTGATATATCTTCTCTGCGTTGGGAAATAACATAAGGTGTTAAGAAAAAGATCAATTGCTACCTTACTTCCCCACATTGCTTCCCATGATATTTCTAATCGTAGGGAGAGGGATTGTAAGGCTTTAGCCAATTAAAAACAGGCTCCAAAGGCTGCCAAAATTCACTCTACTCATTTCACGCTGCTCTTTATCTCTATATATAGGTAAAACGGCGCCATTACAGATTGAGCGCGACAATGCGTGAGTGGGTCGTGCAGTGCACGCATTAATTGCGTTAAATATTTTAACGTGATACATTTTTTAAAAAATTAATTACCGCCGTTATCGGGATAAATTTGATAACCCTACCTTAAGCCTAAACTAAAGACTCTGGATGAGTGTAACATATTATGTCTGTAACGTTAAATACAATTAGAAAACGATTTAATTAAAAAATATATATATATATTAAAAAAAGGCATGGCCGATATTTTTTTGCCGATTCCAATATTTTGAAAATGACGTGATCAGACCCGATCGATCGGCATCTCTAATAATAAGATTTTTTAAATTTCCAAAAACATAAATTAATATATATTATAAAAAAGTGAAAAACAGATGAAGAATGAAGTGTCAAACAAGTGTGAGCCGTGTGTTTTTTTTTTTTTGTGACCTCACATAGCTTAAATTTTTGGCTGCCATTGATGGCAATAGACGCTCAATCCATTTTAACAGGACTCCCAGTAGAAATGGATTGAATGTCTATTGGACGTAACTGGACTCCCAGGTGAAATGGATTGTTTTCGATATCAATTTCAGTCTTTTGTTAACTACGACAACACATACTCTGTGATGTTGGCTGGCAGTGAATGAATCCAATGATAACTTTTGAATATATGTCTACTGTAGTGACCACTGTCCTTAAGCAGTCAACGTCTGTATATGTGCTTCATTGCAGGGCGAGACCTCGCCAGCACCACTTTGCCGGGCTACCCTCCTCACGTTCCCCCCACGGGGCAGGGCAGCTACTCTACCCCCTCCCTCACTGGCATGGTCCCAGGTACTCACAACTCGTGACTTTACACTCCATCTCTTGCCAAATATCTCAGAAGACGCATCCCGGTGGATGAGTGTGGGCTGTGGGTGCTTTCGCGATATTCATCGAGCGTTGCCGCTTCCTCTTTTTTTGTCTTCCAATGCTACGGCTGACAGTGCTCCCAGTGGGGTGGCGCCCGGGCGTGTGTGTGTGTATCATTAGAAAGCAGCCACAGTAGCACAGCTGTCCCTCCTCAACATTAGTAATTTGTTTTTAATGAGAATCACCAGTGACCCACGACTAATTCATTCATTCCCTTCCACTCTGCCTTCTTTGCCGCTTTTGTGTTTCAATCCTGGGCCTCTACGCTCGTTCTCGTTGCTCCTCCTCGCTCACAAATTTTGTGCGAATGAAACCAAAATGCTAAAATACTGTTATTTCCCAGAGTTTGTTTTGGTTTAGTCCCAAATATTTACTTTGCGACTCACGCTCACAAACGCGCGCGCAGAATCTCAGTGGACTTGTCGGAACAGCACGTCCCAAGATGGCGAACCCTGTCGCCCTGTCCCCATGCGCTCACCCCATCCTGTCCTCAGGTTTGACAGCATATTTTGGAGCGTCTCCTCTTGTGCGCTGTTTGTGTGTGCGCGCGTGTTTGTTTTTGACAGAGTGCGTGCGCGACCTTGACACGGCGCTACACAGGGGAGACCCGTGAGCCTCATCTCTCCCTCTTACCTCCCCCTCGCCTCGCCTCACTCCCACACTCTTGTCTCCTAAACAACCTGACATGTTGCCGTCACCACGGTGATGACAAGGGGAGGATGTTCGCACCCAGGGATGCCATGGAGACCACATCCCGACCCCACCTGACAGTTGCAGACAAACACACACAAACACTTGTACTTGTGGGTAATGTGGGGAAGCTAACTTTCAAGCAAAGTCGAATTATAACCGCTGTATCCAAACTTGAAATCCTTTCACTTTCATTTGTTAAACAGAGGATCGGAATCGGGTAAAAAAGACCGGGTTTTCAAAATGTAAAGTAAAATGCTAAAAAGCTTGTGTTTAAAACACTGAAGTTTGCACAATGCTTTCTAGGAGTGGGAACCTCTTGGTACCTCACGATACGATACGGTTTGCGATACAAAGCTCACGATAACGATGATCTGACGATATGGCGATACAACGATTATCGATACATTGGTCAGGAAATCATTCGAAGATATTCTAAAAACAACTAATAAACAGAAAAACAAGCTTCTGCTGTGAATTATAATGAGTTTATCACGAGTAGACGTCCAATCCATTTGAACTGGGAGGGATGGCAGCGAATGAACATTCGTTCATTCGCTGCCATCCATCCCAGTTCAAATGGATTGAACGTCTATGGCCGGTAGTGGAAGCCAATGCCAGCCAATGAGGTAATTTTGGGCCATTTAAGGTCATTTACCTGTTGATTTGGGGGTATTTTATGGGTCACTTCCTGTTCATTTTGTGTTATAGAACAGGAAGTGACCTGGAAATCACCCAAATGAATAGGCAGTGACTCAAACTCAACAGGAAATGACCTGGAAATGCCCTGAAATGAACAGCAAGTGACCTATAAATATGCCCTGAAAATCTGACAGAATGACTGTGAATGCTCTGGTTTCGAATGAACGAACGTTCCCGGTCTAAATGGATTGGATTACATTCAGTCGGAATATTCATAGATCTAAAGAAAGCATTTGACTATTAACCATGACATTTTAATTAATAAACTTGAAAATTATGGGATCAGTGGGGTGGTACTACACTGGGTGAAGAGTTATTTAAGTAACAGAAAACAATTTGCGAAGTTGGGTGACTATGCATCATCATTCTTGGACATTGTTTGTGGCATCCCTCAGGGTTCAGTGTTAGGTCCAGAACTGTTTATTCTTCACATAAATGACATATACAAAGTTTCAAACAAACTAAAATTAGTTTTATTTGCAGATGACACGAATATCTTTTGCTCTGGGGGGGATTTACATGAACTCCTGGGGAGGGTTTCTGATGAGATTTGTAAACTAAAAGCATGGTTTGATAGAAACAAATTATCTTAAACTTAAATAAAACCAAATTTATGTTATTTAGCAGCCACAATAAATATAGGGAAGAACAGATACAGATAGATGGGGTGAACATTGAAAGGGTCTATGAAAACAAGTTTCTTGGCGTTGTAATTGATGATAAGGTTAACTGGAAAGCTCATATAAAACATATACAAAGTAAATTAGCAAGAAGCAAAACAAACTCTTGATAATAAATCACTCTACATTCTTACTTTTCTTTAATCCTGCCATATTTACACTAATGTACAGAGGTCTGGGGTAATACTTATATATGTACAATAAATTCACTATCTATTTTGCAAAAAAGAGCCATAACAAATTTACATAATGCTGGTTATAGGGATCATACTATTATTTTTAAAATGCAAAAAATACGACATAAAGTGATAAAAAGCTGGCAGTTTTTGGCCGACTGGGTCACCGCTTCGTGTGGCCACTCGATTCCGAACACACACGTTTCAGTGGGCCTTCCATTTTTTTATTCAATCGCTGACCTTTCCATTTAGCAATCTTAATGATCTCTTGACGAGACCTGCTCTTCGATGATACTTCCGTCGGCTTGGTCCATTTTTGTGTGTACAATGGCGGTGATTTCGAGCTGAACCAGAAACAACAGTCTGAGCGGACCAATCACAGTCCATTTCCGTCACGTCATCTGCTTCGACGTGACACTAGGGTTTGAAAACTCAATAGGACCACGTCAGACTACGGCGCAGGGTCGTAAATCGGGTCTTCCTTGGCGGCGCAGGTCTGACGCAGATGCATAACTCGGCCTTTAGAGTTAACTGAGACACTATTATGGTGGAAGATTTTGGTAGCAACTTGTTGGTTCCTTTTAGACATTGACACCTTTTAAAATGATATCTCGATTCTTGCAGGAGCATATCGATAACCTTTAGGGATACAAAGTATCACGATATATCACCATTTCGATATTTTGTCACACCCCTAATGCTTTCCCATTCATAGTAATTGCGTGTTGAAGGGCGACAGGTGGCCTGGTGACCAGCGATAGGCATCTAGGGTGACGTGATGTCGCAGTTTTCACCAAATAGGCCTTGCAAAGTTGCACAATGCTGCAAGAGGGTGCCTTGGTTTTATCTTTCTGCCAACAGATTTCAGCGACGATAAAGAAGTAGTCAAGCAAATACTTTTTCTCATTCACTTGACTTAATCTGCCACGTAACTAGCTGCCAGAGTTGGCACCCTGCTTTAACATCTGGTAAACAAGTTTAATAGTACAGTGGAGTATTATGTCTAAAGAAAAAAAATATATAGCTAAGATAAAATAAAGAGTCATAATTATGAAATTAAACTCATTATATTACGTATCCATTGTACCATATTGGCCCGAATATAAGACGACCCTGATTATAAGACGACCCCTCTTTTTCAAGACTCAAGTTTGAAAAAAAGACTTTTTGAACACCAAATTAATTTTTATACAGAAAATAATTACAGTACACCTGAAACAAATGATTATAACAATATATTTGAGAGAAAAGGCATGTTATTTTGCCTCCTTCAAATCTTAATACAGTGATACCTCAGCTCACGAACGCTTAAGCTCACGAACTTTTCGCCTCAAGAACATTAAATTCGCGAGCATATAGTCTCTGCTGACGAACTAGTTTTTGGCGGGCGAACCAAACCACGCGGTCGAAAAGCGCCACGAGAAGCTGACGCACGCTCACGGCGTCCCAGTTCGTCCCCTCCCTTTCGTTGAGTGCGGACGTGGTTTGTGTTTGATAGACATTTTGGACCATATTGAGTGTACTTTTGCTATTATGGGACCGAAAAAGAGTTACCTACAGTCCTTATGGAAGGTGACTCGTGTTACCAATTTGCCCTCGACTGGTAATTGGCGGTGCTTTCAGCTTCCCACCGTAGTGAGAAGTGGACCGGCGAGTCACGTTGGCTCGTTGTCGTCGGTTGTCTTCGGTTCGCCCGATTTCCTCTCCAGAAAGGTGGCGGCGTGCATACAAACACCCAGAGGCGTCGGATGGCTTTTTGTGGGCACTTTTATTAACAACCAAAAGCATGTGGGGGGCACAGCACTGGAGTCTACGCTAACTGCGCACTTTGCCGGTAACACTCTCCTTCCAAACAGTAACTCCCTCCCTCCCTCCTCCTCCCACTCCATTCCATCAAGCCATCAACTACCATCACAAAGGTAAATAAAACGACTTTATTATACAGTACAGTTTATTTCTTTAATTATAATACTAATAGCACATTTATTATACATAAAATAAGGTATATTTTTGTGTAGTTTTAAGGCTTATTTAGTAGAAAATTATGTTTTATGGGGACCTGGGAACGGATTATTCTCATTTTAATGGTTTCTTATGGGAAATAAATGTCGGAAGACGAACTTTTCGCCTTACACACACTTTCTGGGAACCAATTATGTCCGTGAGCTGAGGTATCACTGTATCTGAACATTAAAATATGTATACTAAAGTGCAGTCACATTTGTAAATGAATGGCATCTGGTTTTTGAAATGTAAATAAACCAATCTATTGTGATAAAACAACAAAATTGCAATTACTGCAATAACCATCAAAGTGAAGTCTAACTGTAACTGTAGTCTTG
Organism: Corythoichthys intestinalis; assembly: GCF_030265065.1. Lineage (NCBI taxonomy): Eukaryota > Metazoa > Chordata > Actinopteri > Syngnathiformes > Syngnathidae > Corythoichthys > Corythoichthys intestinalis. The sequence continues at coordinate 25,122,165 of NC_080402.1, forward strand.
AAACAAATCTGAATAAGGAAAAACATTGCAATAAAATAATGCAAACTGGTTAAACTTGAAAGTAGCTGAGATCTGTCATGACAGAACATCGCTTCAATGATATCTGGCGCCATCTGGCGTCGTGAACTGGTATAATGTCTAGACCGCAAATATAAGACGACCCCCACTTTTATAGTCTTATTTCAATGTAAAAAACACCGTCTTATATTCGGGCCAACACGGTATTACAAGAAAATAGTCATAATGTTATGTCATTTTACATAATTTTATGAGGAAAAAGTTGTAATGTTACACAACTTTAGGTACACGAGAAAAAAAATGTATTTGAAAACCCTGCTATTTTGCAAGTTCTCCCACTTAGGAATCATGGAGAGTTCTGAAATTTTTAACGTAGGTGCATATCCACTGTGAGATAGATAATCTAAAAATAAAAATCCAGAAATCACATATTATTTGGTACAGTAGCCTTTGTTTGCAATTACAAAGGTCAAACTTTTCCTGTAGTTTTTCACCAGGTTTGCACACACTTCATGAGGGATATTGGCCCATCCATCAGTCAGGTTTCTGGACTGTCGCTGAGAAACACAGAGTTTGAACTCCCTCCAAAGGTTTTCTATTGGGTTTAGGTCTGGAGACCGGCTAGGCCATGCTAGAACCATGTTATGCTTCTTATGGTGCCCCTCCTTGGTTTTCCTGGCTGTGTGCTTCGGGTCATTGTCATGTTGGAAGAACCAGGTACGACCCATCTTCAATGCATGACTGAAGGAAGGAGGTCGTTCCCCAAAATCTTACAATACAGGGTCCCAGTCATCCTCTCTTTAATACAGAGCATTCGTCCTGTCCCATGCGCAGAAAACACCCCCAAAGCATGATGCTACCATCCCCATGCTTCACAGTTGGGATGGTGTTCTTGAGATAGTACTCATCAATCTTCTTCCTCCAAGCAAGGTTTGTGGACTGATGACCAAAGGGTTCTATTTCACTCTCATCTGACCACAAAACCTGCTCCCATGACTCATCTGCATCATCCAAATGCTCATAGGCAGACTAAAGACGGGCCTTGACATGTGCTGATTTGAGCAGGGGAACCTTCCGTTACATGCATAATTTCAAACCATGACGTCTTGTGTATTACCAACAGTAACCTTGGAAATGGTGGTCTCAGCTCTTTTCAGGTCATTAACCAACGCCTGTCATGTAGTTCTGGGCTGACTCCTCACCTTTCTTAGGATCATTGAGACTCCACGAGGTGATATCTGACATGGGGCTCCACTCCGATTGAGATTGACCTTAGCTTCCTCCCTTTTCTCATGATTGATCCAACAGTGGACCTTTTTTCACCAAGCTGCTTGGCAATTGCTTCGTAGCCCTTTCCATCAATGTGGAGGTGAACAATTTTGTCTCTGGTGTCTTTGGACAGCTCTTTGGTCTTGACCACGCTACAAGTTTGAATCTTACTGATTGTATGGGGTGGGCAGGTGTCTTTATGCTGCCATCGACCTCAAACAAGTGCATCTGATTCAGGATATTACATGGAGTGGAGATGGACTTAATAGGCGGACTAACAGGTCTTTCAGGGTCAGAATTCTGATAGAGAGGTGTTCAAATACTTATTTGTAGCTGGATCACACAAATAAATTGTTTTTTAAAAATCATGCATTGGGATTTCTGGATTTTTCTTTTTGGATTATCTCTCTCACAGTGGACATGCACCTACAGTACGATAAAAATTTCAAACTCCTCCATGATTTCTAAGTGGGAGAACTTGCAAAATAGCAGGGTGTTCAAATACTTATTATCTTCACTGTAATATTATGAGATTAGTTATTGTTTGACTTATTTTTATGTTACGTGAACCAGAAGTTGTTTGGTTTTACAGGCTTCGACTTTTGGTTGTCTATGCAAACACAAAACTGCTTTTGGGGGAAAAAAAAAAAAACGCAAGCAAGGTGTTGTATCACTCACTGAATGAGTTAAGGTCTACAAGCAACAAAATAAATCTAGAGGTATAAGGATATTGGAAATATATATGTTTATATTCAGTGTTGTCACTAACATGTTACTAAGTGAGGCGTTATTGTAATCTGATTACTTTTTATCAGTAACGAGCAATCTAACGTTCATTTTTTAAATCCAGTAATCTGATTAAATTTAGTTTCTTTAGTGTCTGTGCGTTACTATTTTGTTATTGCCCAATAATGTATGTAGAATGAAGAAGATTGTAGTCATATACGAAGAGCATTTGAGTAAGAATTTTTTTTTTTTAAATCCTGCTTTTAATCTAATTTTATGTTTTGTTGTTATTGTTGTTAAGCTCTTGTGTTCCCATCTTTCTTGTGAAGTGTTTTCGCGTGTGATGAAAAGCGCTCAATAAAAAAATTTAAATCTTAGAAAGGTTCTAATTACGCGTTCATTTCCATGGTAACCGCTCATAATTACTTCCTGTTGTGGTCTCGAGTCACACGCACTCGGCAGGTAGTCATCGCTCCAAGTCGGCAAGCATTGTTTACATCATATTCAATTCGATCTGATTGAGTGTAAAGTGCTGAGTTGCCGCCATGTTTTGTGGCCAAATTGACTGCGTGTGTGTACGGTGTACTTCCAGGTTGTGCGCGCGCATTTGCGCCTGCCCCCACTTTTGTGTATATTGCACAATTCATTTGTGTGTCGATGATTATTGTGCAGTCAATTTGAATCGTTTTACATTGGCACTGAGATGCTGTTAACCCTAACCCGAAGTTCAAAATTTTTGACATTAGGCGCACTCTTTGAGTTAGCTAGGGTTGAATTAGTTGGTGGATTTGATTTCAACACATTCCATGCAGTTTGTTAGGTATTTGTTAGTTTCAGGGCTCCAGAGTGGCTAAGCTAGTGCGAGTCAATGATGGTTGAAATCAACTCTTGACTAATTAAAGCCCCGCTAACTCAAAGATTAATTCTGATCTTCCCTTTTAAATTCAATTATCGGAGAGTCAGTTACATGCGATGACATTTTTCTGTTGTCATTCTCATGTTGAGGCAGCAAAGGGAGAAAAAAATGGTAAAAAGTAACCGATGTATTACTTTTAAAGTAACTTACTTTGATAATAAAGCAATCAGTAAAATAACTAGATTACTGTTTTGAGGCGTATCAGTGATAAATTACTTTTCAAAGTAATATGTGACAACACTGTTTATATTTACACTAATGAAGCAAACTTTCCAGCAAAAAGAGAAAATGTCGAGCGACAGCAAAAAAATGTCAAGAAAATCACCAAGACAGCTCAATTCATCACATTGGATTATTATTTTTTTATATAAGTTTATTTATGTCAAACAAAATACTGATATTCTAGACATGTTCCTACATTGATTTTAACATGTTGTCAGGTGTAGGGCTGCAGCAATCGACTATTTTAGTAGTCGATTATTCGATGAACTAGATAGTTCGAATAATCGAGTAATCGGATAAGGAACATAAAAAAATTAAAATACCAGAGTTGAGCCTCAAACAGTATAAAAAATAAATGAGGATCTATGTCCTATGTCCATACATCAAAAGAACAATTGGGTAACTTACGTTGAGGAACTTTGAGGTAGAGATTTAAGTATGCGATGGAGCACCATCCTGCGACAGAATTTGTCCCTTTTTATGGTTACGAATGTAAGAGGCAGCTAAAATTTGTTGATATTTCAGACTATTCATGTTGCCTTCCACCCTGCAGATCTCTCGCACACCTCCATACTGGATGTAACCCCAGACCATGATTTTGCCACCACCAAACTTCACTGTTTTCTGAGTGAATCTCGGATCCATGCGGGCTCCAGTAGGTCTCCTGCGATATTTGCGGCGACTGTGGTGTAATTCAGTGGAAGATTCATCTGAAAAGTCCACCTTTTGCCACTTTTCCAGCGTCCATCCTTTTGACAGGCTGTGGGCCTTGGCAAATGCCTCATGGTTTTTTAATTGTCTGCACCCTGAGAGATCTGCAGGGTAGAAGGCAACATAAATAGTCTGAAATATCAACAAATCTTAGCTGCCTCTTACATTCCTAACCATAATAAGGGATACATTCTGCAGCAGGATGGTGCTCCATCGCATACTTTAATCTCTACCTCAAAGTTTCTCAAGGCAAAGAAGATCAATATCCTCCAGGACTGGCCGGCCCAGTCACAAGACATGAAAATCATTGAGCATGTCTGGGGTAGGATGAACGAGGAAGCATGGAAGACGAAACCCAAGAATGTTGATGAAGTCTGGGAGGCATGCAAGACTGCTGTCTTTGATTTTCCTGATGACTTCATCAATAAATTGTATAAATCCTTGCCGAACTGCATAGATGCAGTCCTTCAAGTCCATGGAAATATTTAAATTGGGATCTCACAGCACCACTTCTTATTCGCTTATGTTATGTAACATATTTTTGTATTTGAAGTATATATTTTTTGTTCAATTTTCACACTACTTTCTGTTGGCAACAAAACCTTTGTCTTGCCAAAATTTGACCTTTATCTCTTCATTAAATGATAAATCTGTATTCAGTGAAACATATTTTTGTACATTCAACATCATTTGGGAAGGTCTTAGCTTTCATATGAGCCATTTCTGAAACCAATTGAATAATTAAAAGGTTATTAGCAATTGTTTCTACAAAACGGATAAGCGACAAGAACTTTTGTCAGGGACTGTACATAGCAAAAGTCCACCAGCTTAAAGGCTATAAAATGCCAACTTTTTGTGTGTGTTGTTTTACAATACTCTTAACAAATCTTTCAAACACATATCCCCACAAGAAAACAGCTAAATATACCTATAAACTAAATTACGAATGCATTAAAAAAAATAAAAACATTAGCTTATGTTGGTCTCAACAGGGAGTAGCTGGATTCAGCCATGTGAAATGAGTTATGTTATATTCACTGTCGCCACTAGAGGAGAGTGTATCCACCCAAATCAATAAAACTACATGGAAACTGTCAAAACAAACCATTACAACGCCACTTTAATGAAACGAATACTTGAAGCAGCAAAATTCAATTCAAATCTTTTTTCTCATCGAATTACTCGAGTTAATCGATTAATCGTTGCAGCACTAGTCAGGTGTTGACCGCAAAGCTAATGAAAAGCCACTGTTTAAGTGACTGGCTCTATCTAGGGTTGGGGAATGTAGGCTAAACTAAAACCTCTTGTGCAGGTCATATTCAGTGATATTTTCATAATTTGCTGAGGGCCAATAAAAACCGGGCAGCGGGCCGCAGTTGTCCCACGGGCCTTAGTTTGGGTATCCCTGAATTATACAAAAGGTGTCATCAGTGAAATCCGAGCTGAGCTGGAAATCATCTGCAAACTTTGCTCGTCTGACTTGGCTGTGTTTTATCTCAGCTAAATTATCCTCGATTTTGTCCATCCTGTCTAATATCATACCTTCATTAAGTAAGCAACTCTCTTCTGTTCTTCTCTCCCTCACTCTCTCTCGCTCAGTGCAGCAGGGGGCTGACACTCAGAGGGGGTGTTGGAGAGCACTGAGGCAGAACCGACAGAGCGAGAGGGAAAGGAGGGATGGAGGTGGTGTCGAGGGGGGGGCACGAGGGTTTGTGACTGTCAGCGATGGGAGAGGGATCCCCCGGGAGGAGTAGAGGGTTCAGAAGCGAGGAGCGAAAGAGTGAAAAAGATTGAAAAAAAGAGCAAGTCAGCAGCAGGGTGAGAAAAAAGAGAAAAAATGGGGAAGAATGTTGCTTTGATGTGAAAGGTGATGGGCCGACTGCAGCCATGCGGGCAGGTCGGAAGAGGTGGGGAAAAAAATACAGGGGAAAGGGTGAAGCGAAGACAAGAGACTTGAGTAAACCCCAGACAGTAGGTAGTAAATGAGGGAGAAAACCTACACTATCATACGGCTGCAGTAGCGCGGCTTGCGCTCACTTGCAGCTAGACAGCAAAACTGTTCTGCTTGGAAAACTTGGATGTTGCTTCTTAAACCAAATTTACACCCGTTTTATCTTGTAATACTTCCAAATTCTCAACAGACTTAAAGTTGGTTTAGGAAACAATCATCTTCAATTACTGTAAACCAGCATTTAATTTGACAGTCTCATAACTAGAGGTGTGCAAAATTTCCGATTCTTAGATTATTCGCGATTCGGCTGTGGAAGATTCGAGAACGTTTCACAAACATCCAAATTCCGATTATTAAAATATGCGATGTAAAGCGGAAGTTCACAACACTCAGCGCGCCGCGCGGTCTTCGGGACAGAACGGAGCGAGAGTAGCTAAACATCATGCTTCCCAATACCCGGCCCCTCGGGTAATGCCAATGCTCAACTCACGGCTCTAGCTCAACTCATGCAACGAGATAAAAAAAACACAACAACATACCTGACTGCTGCCGAAAAGCTGCTTCAAAGTACATCCATATAATGTTACGGTGGATATCATTTATATAGGACTAGATGCAATATAGATTTGGTAGTGTTAGCAGCACATCTACAAAAAGCTAGATGCTGGCGTTATAAATGGCCGCTATCTTAAAGCAGTACACTTCCCTGCAAGGCTGTTGTAGCGAATCTTCCAAGCAAACCTAATTAACTTTTTATCTAAAATACTCCTAAATCTTTAAAATAGTTTTAAAACTTTCACATGTCGAAAGTAGACAAAAGGGAAATTATGGAATAACGGGAGCAATTTTAACAAATTTAACGGTTGATTCACAACATTAAATTAATTGAATGTAGTTTAAAGCTGCTGATACAGAATGGGGACTGGAGTTTTTTATTTAATGTTATTTTTGTATATTTGTTTACTGCTATATGTTAACTTGATACTGAAATAGTAGTGTGGTTTAGCCTGAGAGTATTTTTTTAACAATTTTGGAACTAATGTACAAAACATTAAAAAAAAAAAAAGAGGGAAAAAAAGGAGGGAGGTGCATCAATAATTGTTTTATAATCGAATCGGAGCCTCTGAATCGTAATCGAATCGTTAGGTGCCCAAAGATTCCCAGCTCTACTCATAACCCATTCAAATGTCGACTCATGACATTTCTCAAAAGACCATAAAAAATATGATGATGCTAAAGATATATGGTTCACATCCTCTTACATTTTAATCGTTTACAGTATTTGTTGTTTAACCCTTTCAATCGAGAATTAGGATTTCTCATTTTTCCTTCAATTTTATTACATTCATATATAGGAGTGTGACAAAATATCGAAATGGTGTTATATCGTGATACTTTGTATCAAAAAGTTATCGATATGCTCCTGCCAAGAATCGAGATATCGTTTTAAAAAGGTGTCAATGTCTAAAAAAAATAAATAAATAAATGAAAAGGAACCAACAAGTTGCTACCAAAATCTTCCACTATATTAGTGTCTCAGTTAACTCTAAGGCTGCATTGACATTGCACCACGCCCAATCCTTTTAGACTGCGGGTTTTCAGGGCATTTACAGGTCACTTGCGGTTCATTTTAGGGCATTTATAGGTCATTTCCTGTTGAGTTTGAGTCACTGCCTATTCATTTGGGTGATTCCCAGGTCACTTCCTGTTCTGTAACTCAAAATCAACAGGAAGTGACCCATAAAATACCCCAAAATCAACAGGAAGTAACTGAAGATCAGCAGGTAAATGACCTTAAATGGCCCAAAATTACCTCATTGCCTGGCATTGGCTGCCACTGACGTCCATAGACGTTCAATCCGTTTGAAGTGGGAGGGATGGCACATTCGTTCATTCGCTGCCACTCTCCCAGTTGAAATGGAGTGGACGTCTACTAGTGATAAACTCATTCCAATTCACAGCAGAAGCTTGTTTTTCTGTTTATTAGTTGGTTAGGGTTGGTTAGTTAGTTGGTCAGAAATATCATCCTAGGATATTCTACAAATGTATCGATAATCGTTGTATCGCCATATCGCCAGATCATCGTTATCGTGAGCTTTGTATCGCAAATCGTATCGTGAGGTACCAAGAGGTTCCCGCTCCTATTCACATAGGATAGGGGCCTTAAAACTGCGGCCGAGGGGACCATTGCGCCAGGCGGGTCAATACTTTATGGCCCGTTTGACATCAGATTGAAATAGTGTTGCCTGCACAAATATTAATATTTTGTCTAATCAATCTCGTGACCTCACAATGCTCAACTCTTAGGCTGCCATTGACGGCAATAGACGTCCAATCCATTTTCACTGTTGAAATGGATCAGTTTACCTCTTTTACTCGCTCCCACAACACATTACTCTGTGATCTGGGCTGGCTGTGAATGAATTAAGCTAATGACAACTTCTGAATATACGTCCACATAGAGACCACTGAAAAGGTTAAGGGGTATGACAACACCTGGGGAAATGCTAATATTCCATCATTTATCCATAAACGCATGCCTTTTGGATTCATATCATGCCACTTCGTGTAATTACACACATCGCAACACCAAGAAAATGATAGAAATTTGGATCGATTTGTCAAGCTAAAAGGATCCGCCCACGAGATCCCGGAAATCTAGCATTTTGTGTGCGTGACGTCACTACAAGGAAACAACCGGCTCAGTGCTTAGTACTGAATGGCGGCAATGATAGCGGACGATTTTGTTTCTAGTTGCAGCGACAAATCCGAACATTCTTCTAATGGTGACGAGGAGAGTTATGAAACTTTCTTAGGTGTTTTGGGTTATCAATTTGAGCCCAAACGAAAGCCAATGCAGCCTAATGAAAGGCTCATTGAGAGGAGCAATAACACTGATGAAACACCGGCAACATCATGTGGGAAACACCGAATGGTTTGTTTTGCATTTCCTTTTGTGAAGCTGATACACCGTGACCGCAAAAATAATGTAATGTATAGAATAATTATCATTTATCGTGCTATCATAGGTTTTCGCTCTGCCAATAGACACAAATATGAATGGGATTCGAGGATTTGTTCTATATATTTTACGAGCGATAATTTATACATGTGTCCAGTCCTATATCCAATGCGTGATACGTTTTTATTGTAAAAGAGTACTCACTCTGGCTATTTCGAGCTTGGCTGCTCCGCTCCTTTGGTTAGCCTGGGGTGGTCTCATCAGAGCCAGTTGTCCTTTCTTTCTTGCTGATTCTGCTTTCATCGGCAGTTTCTTAGCAAAACCTGATTTTATTTGTCCATAGTTCGAATAGCTTTCAGGTGTAAAATGTGCACTACACAAATCCGTGCCAGAGGCTGGGTCTGCAAAATTAGCCCTCTTAGCACGGACGAACTTTACTCATTGTCTGAGTAGTCCAGGTCTTTTTCTCGCGTTCAGGAACTCATGGGTACTACATTGTGACAAATGGCTATTTGTAGACCACATAGCATGACAGGTTTGAACCATTTTAGCGATTTTTTGATAAAACACGAACGCAACTCTTTCGTCGATAAACAACGATTGCACCTGCCTTGACCTTTCATTTCCTTGTTATGACGTCTCCGCCCATTCGGCTGTTTCTGGAATACTTTCGGAAATGTTCGTAATTTTCGATCTATGTTCGATAATTGCTCATGAATGCGATTTATTTTTTTTGTTAACTTTATAAATATTTGTTATCTTGCCACATAACGGTTCTATTGATATCTCACAGCCCCTTGGTGTTTTAATACCCTTTAACCATCTGCTTCCTTCTTTATTGTTTATTTTTCCTATTATAGGAGGAGATTTCTCTGGAAGCCCCTATTCCCATCCTCAGTATTCCACATATAATGAATCTTGGAGATTTCCCAACCCGAGTTTATTAGGTAAGTTTCCACGTGAAAGTATGTGCAGAGGGCGACTTTTTCAATGGTTTGTGCCATTTGACAAAATAACTTGAGTAAAAGTAAAAAATGTATAGGGCGGAAAACAGACAAGACTGAAAAAGCAGTTTCTGCTCTTGCACTCCTCTTTAAAAGAAACTGCTGTGTTTTAAGCCAAAATAACTGTTGTTTTTGATAGAACAATATGTCTATATGCTGCCATAGCAGATTCATGGCGCATTAAGCCCCCGAAGTATTTTTAATTTGTCCCTTTTACCCTGGAAACCCCCGTTTACAGACGTCGCGCAACCGCTTTTGTTTCAACTCAGCCATAAAAAGAAGCTCAGTAATTACATTTATTAATCAAAAAGTCTGTCATTGATATATTAGAATCATTAATTGATGTCTAATATTTCGTTTTAAAAAAAAAACAACTTAAAAAAATTATTCACTCCATATTTTAAACTTTTAAACAAATGACTGCACAATAAAAAAAAAAATGGTGTCTGTAAAAAAAGTCACTGATATCTACCTCATAACTAAAAATTAATTGTATTTTTTGTTACTGTCGCATTTTCGCAAATATGTTAGATGATAAATAATCGATCCAAACAAAGAAAAATTGAAAAAAAAAAAACTTTTAAAAGGGTAAATATATGAAAAAGAACATCTTGATCACTCCTTGATGTCTGCGATTTCTGCATCGCAACCCTTGTTATATTACCATGTTTCACCCATAAAATCCCCCCAAAATCCAGCTGTGGCCATTCACAGCTGTGTCTTGACAGTCTGTGATGCATGCTACACAGAGTTATTGGATCGAAACAAGGTAAATACGCAGTAATATTTTATTAAAATCATGGCGTCTTTAATTCTGCTCTCGTGTGCTCCCACCACCAGTTAGGGTTTTGCTGTTTAAAAAATTTTTTCAAAAAAAATGTTCTTCCCCCAGAAAAAAGAGATGTTAAGCTTTCCAATGATGTATCACACATGCATATAGGAATATTTTGAAATTTGGCCAAATTGGGGGTCCCAGAGGGGAACTTCAAGTCACCTGAGTGTTTTCCGGTGGATTATATACAAATGACTGTGTTTGAGTCCTCATTGTCACATTAGCTTTGGGTTTTAGTACCGTAATTTTTGGACTATAAGGTGCACCATACCCGCCATAGCCGCCACCCACCAAATTTGACAAGAAAACAGCATTTGTTAATAGATAAGCCGCGCTGGACTATAAGCTGCAGCTGTCCTCATTTTATTACGGGATATTTACACCAAAAGATATTAACCGGTAACACGTTTTTTGACAGCGCACGCATAAGACTGTCATAAGACCAAATAAACCACAATGAAGCTTCGTTTGGCCATCACTGCTCCCTTGGGGGAAACAGTCCACCTCTGCTGTTGTCAACCAACATGCCTCCCAGCATGCATTGCAGCGCACAGACTTACTTACAGTCTTAAATAGCAGTCAAAATTCATGTTCTGTCCTAATTCTTCAGTTACTGTTCCAGTTGTTTCATTCATTGCTAGTTATTAAGGGTGTAACGGTACATGTATTCATATTGAACCGTTTCGGTACCTGGTGCTCGGTTCGGAACGGAGGCGTACCGAACGAGTTTCTGACATAATGTAACCATTACTTTTCGAGGCTGTGAGTCGATCGGCTTACAGTTTCTTTGTGTAGATTATATTTGCTCTGTCTTCTCTACTATAATGAGGACCAACACGGTAGGACAGTAAGATACGTCAACTACGCGACAACGTGGCCGCTGCGAGAGCGCAGTGAAACGCAACCGTTAAAAGTCAATCAGCCAATGCACACCAGGAGCAGTGCGGCCGCGTGTTAGACGCGTCCCAGAAGCGGTTCAACTCGATGCACGCGAAAAGAACGGCAGAGTTTATTATTTGACGCTATCCACCAATAAAGCTTTTGAAAACCGTTCACAAGAAAAAAAAATTCATTGAGGCATTTCATTTGTAAAATACATGGTAAAATCTTTGTCATTGGGATTGCTTTTCTCTTTAGCACAGGACTTCTTCTTTCTTTCAGAAAGAAAGCTGATCAATATGCGGGGTCTGAAAGGCAAATTGTTGTTGGATTATTATCTTTAAATACCCGCTACTTTTTGAGCAGAATTCTAGCTTTGTACAGGCTACTGTTCCTATTGTTGAAAGCACAAAAGTGTGTAATAAACAATCAGCACATTTATATTTTGCATTTTGTTTTCTCACTGTACCGAAAATTAACCAAACCATGACCTCAAAACCGAGGTACGTACCGAACAGAGATTTTTGTGTACCGTTACACCCCTACTAGTTATGGTATTTGGTAACACTTTATTTGACAGTGGTGCCAGAAGACTGTCATCAGACAATTATAATTATGACATGACACTAGGAGTGGGAACCTCTTGGTACCTCACGATATGATATGATTTGCGATATAAAGCTCACGATATCGATGATCTGATGATATCGCAAAACAACGATTATCGATACAGTGGTCAGGAAATCATTCTAGGATATTCTACAAACTAATAAACAGGAAAAACAAGCTTCTGCTGTGAATTGGAATGAGTTTATCACAAATAGACATCCAATCCATTTGAAGTGGGAGGGATGGCAGCGAATGAACAAATGTTCATTCACTGCCACCCTCCCATTTCCAAACGGATTGAACGTCTATGGCCGTCAGTGGCAGCCAATGCCGGGCAATGAGGCAATTTTGGGCCATTTAAGGTCATTTACCTGTTGATGTGCAGTTACTTCCTGTTGATTTTGGGGTATTTTATGGGTCACTTCCTGTTTATTTTGAGTTGCAGAACAGGAAGTGACCTGGGAATCACCCAAATGAATAGGCAGTGACTCAAACTCAACCTGAAATGACCTGTAAATGCCCTAAAATGAACCGCAGGTGACCTGTAAATGACTGAATGGTCTGGTTTCGAATGTACGAACGTTTCCAGTCTAAATGGATTGGGCGTCGTGCACCGTTAATGCACCCTTAGAGTTAACTGAGACACTATTACGGTGGAAGATTTTGGTAGCAACTTGTAGGTTCCTTTTATTGTATTTTTTTCAACATTGACACCTTTTTAAAACGATATCTTGATTCTTGGCAGGAGCATATCGATAACCTTTTGGGATACAAAGTATCACGATATATCACCATTTCGATATTTTGTCACACCCCTACATGACACTATCATGAGCATTAATGAATGCTTATAATAGATGTCTTTTAGTGCCATCCGGTAAATGATCTCACTTTCGAATGGATGTAAAAGATCTGAGCTGGACATAAAGGGAGTTAGTGACATAATTAACATACAGTGACATAAATAATTTGCCGGATGACACTGAATGACATCTGTCATAAGCATTCAGTCATGCCCATGATAGTGTCATAATTATGACAGTCTTATGACACCGCTGTCAAATAAACTGTTACCTTTTAACCCAAACAAATTGCACTGGGCTATAAGCCGCAGGATTCAAATTGAGGGGAAAAAAAGTAGTGGCTTATAGTCCGAAAATTACAGTTCTTATGTGAGTAAAATATTTATGATCCACCTCTCATCTCATTACACTTTTAGTACAATTTTGTTTTTACCATCAGTCTAAACACTAACACAGTAAAAAGATCTTTCCATATTGTTTCAAACGTCCATTGTCAAGTTCATTGCAGAGAGCCATTTCGGTGGTTCCATTTATAATCGTGCAACAATAAATTCAGGGGTCAGACTCTGCTTACTTACTGCTCCATTAACCCCCTCCCTTTCTTCTACCCCCAGTGTTTCAGCAAGATTACGGTTCTCTCTTGGGTACGGAAATCGGCTGCTCCTCCAGTCTCTTCACCAGCCAGGCGGGACAGATGCAAGGTAGGCACAAAGCATGAAGAAAAAGCAGAGAACTCACTTATTGAGAGTGCAAGATACTTCGGACATATAAAGAGACACCAAGGGGCTTAGTATGAATGAGAAGGAATGGAATAGACTCCCATAATGAGACAATGGGTGAGAGTGAAGGTGACAAATGGGGGAAAAAACGTTGAGACAGGTAGGAAGACATAGCAAGTGAGGGGGCCTGATGTCATGAGTGGGACTAAATAGTTTGTCAGGGTTGCTTAATGCTTCACTTCCCCAAAGGACTTCCTGTGATTACCTGCAAACTGGACATAACCTGTCAGCACACAGCCAGACAGATTGACGGATGTGACATTGAAAGGTGTGTTAGGAGAGGATGCGCGGGTTACTCTGTGCTCTCAGAAAGAGAGTTGGAGTGCATCTGCCAGGTTACAGAATCAAATTGATTGACCTCTTCCCTATGGAGTGAATAGACTCAAGGGATCCTATGCAGTAGTAGAGCTGTATTACATGTGTCAGCCAAGCTTGTCACTTGTGTGTACTTTATGTGTGCGATGGCCTGTATGCGTGAGTGCGTGGTGGCGAGAGAGATCAAGAGCGCGAGAGAGACAGCATGTTTCTTCCACTCCTCATATTTCTCCATTACATTATGGCTTACATTGATTTTGGATGTTATTATTACATTACAGTTTCATGTTTAGAATGTCAGTCAATTCTCAAAGTTTTACACCAAGTACCACCTCCAAATATACTTGAATCTCAACGTACCAAGATAATGAACTATATTCAATTACAATTGCGTAGAAGCATAAGCGGATTTTAAGAGGGGGCCAGGCCCCCCCCGGTGGCCGAAAAATGTCATTGCATGAAACTGACTTTCCTATATATATAAAAGTTGTAAAGCAATAAAACTACAAGAAAAATGAATTAAATGAACAAAAAAATATATTTTTATAATGGGTCAAAAAAAATTTTTTGAACAGATCATGTGACTAGCACCTTAGACGGTCATTTGCTGTGCATATAATTTCCACCCTCCCAACAACAAAAAAAAAAAAGCGGAGAGCAATTTTATTTTTCAAATGATTTTTTTTCTTTGATTGAAAATATTTTTTTTGATTGAAGCAACTTTTTGGGGGGATTCAATGATTTAGACACAAGTGTCCTACCCATAATATGGCCCAAACACAAAACGGATTGCTTCAATCAAAGAAAACTTTTTCAATGAAAAATTAAATGTTCAAATGCAAATTTTTCTATCTCAAATATTTTTTCGCATTCGAAAATGTCTTCTATGATTGAGTTTGTTTTTTGATTGAAGTGATTTTTCTTTTTGAAAATATACTGGAAATTTTGATTGAAGCAACAATTTTTTTTACTAAAGCAACTTTTTTTTGACTGAATAATAAAGACACAAATCTACCTCTATATGGCTCCGCCCAGGGGATACAATTTTTGACTGGGGTAACTACATTGGCAGGCGCACCATATTCAATAGATGACAATCTTAGTGAAAACTATTGCCTAAGCAGCCTGATTTAGAATTCCCATCATTCATGAAAAAAAAAACGCTCATTGTCAACTTATTATTATAAATATTCTTGTAAGTTAATTTTATTGCTGACACTGCGTTTCGGGGTTATCAACATGTTGTGCCCCTCCTGACCCAAAAGTCAAACTCTGCCTATGCGTAGAAGATCAAATTGTTCCAGTATAAAACTAAAAACTGCTAGATGAACTGAAATACAGTGCCTTGCAAAAGTATTCGGCCCCCTTGAATCTTGCAACCTTTCGCCACATTTCAGGCTTCAAACATAAAGATATGAAATTTAATTTTTTTGTCAAGAATCAACAACAAGTGGGACACAATCGTGAAGTGGAACAACATTTATTCGATAATTTAAACTTTTTTAACAAATAAAAAACTGAAAAGTGGGGCGTGCAATATTATTCGGCCCCTTTACTTTCAGTGCAGCAAACTCACTCCAGAAGTTCAGTGAGGATCTCTGAATGATCCACTGTTGTCCTAAATGACCGATGATGATAAATAGAATCCACCTGTGTGTAATCAAGTCTCCGTATAAATGCACCTGCTCTGTGATAGTCTCAGGGTTCTGTTTAAAGTGCAGAGAGCATTATGAAAACCAAGGAACACACCAGGCAGGTCCGAGATACTGTTGTGGAGAAGTTTAAAGCCGGATTTGGATACAAAAAGATTTCCCAAGCTTTAAACATCTCAAGGAGCACTGTGCAAGCCATCATATTGAAATGGAAGGAGCATCAGACCACTGCAAATCTACCAAGACCCGGCCGTCCTTCCAAACTTTCTTCTCAAACAAGGAGAAAACTGATCAGAGATGCAGCCAAGAGGCCCATGATCACTCTGGATGAACTGCAGAGATCTACAGCTGAGGTGGGAGAGTCTGTCCATAGGACAACAATCAGTCGTACACTGCACAAATCTGGCCTTTATGGAAGAGTGGCAAGAAGAAAGTCATTTCTCAAAGATATCCATAAAAAGTCTCGTTTAATGTTTGCCACAAGCCACCTGGGAGACACACCAAACATGTGGAAGAAGTTGCTCTGGTCAGATGAAACCAAAATTGAACTTTTTGGCCACAATGCAAAACGATATGTTTGGCGTAAAAGCAACACAGCTCATCACCCTGAACACACCATCCCCACTGTCAAACATGGTGGTGGCAGCATCATGGTTTGGGCCTGCTTTTCTTCAGCAAGGACAGGGAAGATGGTTAAAATTGACGGGAAGATGGATGCAGCCAAATACAGGAACATTCTGGAAGAAAACCTGTTGATATCTGCACAAGACCTGAGACTGGGATGGAGATTTATCTTCCAACAGGACAATGATCCAAAACATAAAGCAAAATCTACAATGGAATGGTTCAAAAATAAATGTATCCAGGTGTTAGAATGGCCAAGTCAAAGTCCAGACCTGAATCCAATCGAGAATCTGTGGAAAGAGCTGAAGACTGCTGTTCACAAACACTCTCCATCCAACCTCACTGAGCTCGAGCTGTTTTGCAAGGAAGCCATTCTTCCTTGCAAGAATGTCAGTCTCTCGATGTGCAAAACTGATAGAAACATACCCCAAGCGACTTGCAGCTGTAATTGGAGCAAAAGGTGGCGCTACAAAGTATTAACGCAAGGGGGCCGAATAATATTGCACGCCCCACTTTTCAGTTTTTTATTTGTTAAAAAAGTTTAAATTATCCAATAAATGTTGTTCCACTTCACGATTGTGTCCCACTTGTTGTTGATTCTTGACAAAAAATTAAAATTTTACATCTTTATGTTTGAAGCCTGAAATGTGGCGAAAGGTTGCAAGGTTCAAGGGGGCCGAATACTTTTGCAAGGCACTGTATATTTCTCAAGTTACCTAAATATTCTTGGATCTACCCAAAAAGTTGTTCAAATACTCCTAACTCAAAGCCCTAAATATACCGTGATACTCCCTGAACTACCTAAATACTCTTAAATGTACTGAAATACCCAGTAAAAGTAAACGAAATGCCTCTTCTTCGAGGACAGTGCCTCTGGATTGGCAGACCGAGGTGGTGGGCCCCCTTCTTAAGAAGGGGGACCGTGGGTGTTTTTCCATTATAGGGGGATCACACTCCTCAGCCTCCCTGGTAAAGTCTATTCAGGGGTGCTGGAGAGGAGGGTCCGTCGGGTAGTCGAATCTCTGATTCAGGAGGAGCAGTGTGGTTTTCGTCCCGGCCGTGGAACAGTGGACCAGCCCTACACCCTTGGCAGGGTCCTCGAGGGTGCATGGGAGTTCTCCCAACCAGTCTACATGTGTTTTGTGGATTTGGAAAAGGCGTTCGACCGAGTGCGTCGGGGAATCCTGTGGGGAGTGCTTCGGGGGTGCGGCATAGAGAGTCCCTTGAAAGGGCTGTTCGGTCCCTGTACGACCAGTGTCAGACTTTGGTCCGCATTGCCAGCAGTAAATCAAATTCGTTTCCAGTTAGTGTTGGATTCCACCATGGCTGCCCTTTGTCACAGATTCTGTTCATAATTTTTATGGACAGAATTTCTAGGTGCAGCCAAGTGTTGAGGGGGTCCGGTTTGGTGGCCACAGCATTGCATCTCTGCTATTTGCAGATGATGTGTTGCTGTTGGCTTCATCAAGCCGTGACCTCCAACTCTCACTGGAGCAGTTCGCAGCCTGAGTGTGAAGCGGTTGTGATGAAGATCAGCCCCTGCAAATCCGAGACCATGGTCCTCAGTCGGAAAAGAGTGGCATGCCCTCTCCGGGTCGGGGACGAGATCCTGCCCCAGAGGGGTTCAAGTATCTTGGGGTCTTGTTCACGAGTGAGGGTAGGAGGGAGATGCTGACTCTGCACCGGTTTGTAGTGAAGAAGGAGCTACGCCGAAAGGAGGAGCTCTCGATTTACCAGTCGATCTAGGTTCCTACCCTGACCTATTATGGTCACAAGCTGTGGGTCGTGACCGAAACAACAAAATCTCGGATACAAGCAGCTGAAATGAGTTTCCTCCACAGGGTGTCCGGGTTCTCCCTTAGAGACTGGGTGAGAAGCTCGGTCATCTGGGAGGGACTCTGTGCCTTGCTGCTACTCCGCCGCGTTGAGGAGCCAGTTGAGGTGTTTCGGGTATCTGGTTAAGATGCCTCCTGGATGTCTCTCTGGAGAGGTGTTCCAGGCATGTCCCACTGGCGGGAGGCCCCGGGGACGACCCAGGACACGCTAGACAGACTATGTCTCTCGGCTGGCCTGAGAACGCCATTAGAATCCCGCCGGAGGAGCTGGTTGAAGGCTGGGGAGAGGGAAGTGTGGGCTTCCCTGCTTAAGCTGCTGCCCCCACAACCTGACCCCGGATTGGGTGGGTGGGTGGGTGGATGGATGGATGGATGGATGGATGGATGGATGGATGGATGGATGGATGGATGGATGGATGGATGGATGGATGGATGGATGGATGGATGGATGGATGGAATGCTTCTAGATTTAATCAAAATAGTGGTACCTCGACATATGATCGCTTCCACACACGATCTTTTCGATATCCAACTTAAAATTTGACTCGCCATTTGCCTTTATATCCGACAACATGCTCGAGGACGCAAAGACGGACACACGGCAGATCGTCTTGGGAAAAAAATCAACATGGGTTCCAAGAATGTTAGTGCACATGGTGAAAAAAGGTGAGGCTTACCTTTTGAAATGTTAAAAAAAATATGAGCATGGTGTGCGCGTCCGTGAACTGACTTGACAATACGGCCGTAAAATGTCTACGATCTTGATGGCCCTCTTCCGACCTCCGTTCTTCAGTCTTTATTAGTTAAGGTGACAATTATTATTATAGTACGTAGCCAAAAAAATCAGCAGCTTCGTCAGGTTTTTAATCGTTTATTCCAGGACTTGTGCAACACAACATGCCTACTGTCCCCCGCAGCTGAAGATGAAAAGTGAAAGTAAAAAGTCCTCTCTCACTCTGTCATGTCAGCCACGCGGTGCGTTCAGGTACACCGCGCAAAACACATCCGCCACATTAGAACCCGATTTGTGACATTATTATAGGTAATATTCGTAGTATTTTTATATTATTATTCCGATTTTTATTCATATTTGTTTTGCTCTGTGTAATTGCTATTTGCAATAGTACCAGCAGTATTTATGAGGGATTTAGTGTAGGTTTTCGGGCTGTGAAACAAACGAATGGAATTATAATGTATTCTTATGGGAAAATCCTACTCGACATACCATCATTTCGACTTACAAACAAGATACTGAAACGAATCAACTTCGTATGTAGAGGTACCACTGCACTCCCTAAAAGTTACCTAAATATTCTTAAATAGAAAAAAAAATGATCACTGAAAGCTACCTACACACTCCTAAATGTACTTAAATACTTCTTAAAGGTTACCTATTTACACCTCAGTATGAAAGAGGGTAAATAAAACGTTTAAACAACGATTCAACATGTATTGCACATAGAAATACATTTAGGTTATATGTGAATAATCTGCCGAATTGTTCTATCTAGAGCCCAAACTTGAGAGCTGTGAAGCATAAACAATCATTACGGCTTAGCTTTTACATACAGTATATGGCGGAAAACACTCAGGTGACTTGAAGTTCCGCCCTGAGAACCCCAATTTGTCCAAATTTCAAAATCGTCCGATATGCATGTGTGATACATCATTTAAAAAGCTTAAAATCTCAATTTTCTGAGGGAAGAAAAAT
This sequence comes from Corythoichthys intestinalis, assembly GCF_030265065.1. Taxonomy (NCBI): domain Eukaryota; kingdom Metazoa; phylum Chordata; class Actinopteri; order Syngnathiformes; family Syngnathidae; genus Corythoichthys; species Corythoichthys intestinalis. The sequence goes on from NC_080402.1 coordinate 25,141,983, forward strand.
TTTGAACAGGAGGGCATTAAAAAAAAAAAAAAAAAATTCAAACAGCAAAACCCTATCTGGAGGTGAGAGCACGCAAGAGCATAATTACAGAAGCCATGACTTTAACTAAGCCTGTCGCAATATACAATAATTTCATTTACCGCGCGATAAATGAAAATGAAGGCGGTAATTTTTCCGCTGCGATTTATCGCCTCGCGTGCACGTGCACGGCAGACGTGCTGTTAAAAGTTCGGATTCCTCGTTACCAACTGCGCAAAATGCATCTTCATTCCAGGTCCGGCAAAAACTAGCGCCGGAGCCAATCGTTCCCATTATATCCTATTGTTCAACGTATACCGGCCGCGTCAGTGCTCCGGAGTGACTGTGGCCCATATATGGCGCGCCGGTATTGTTGACGTGTGGGCGCTCCCGTCAGGAGTGACATTTCCCGCGGGGCGGCTATTTTTCGGCACAACGCCGGATATTTACAACGAAGTCCGCCAAAACATTGTTACCGTCTTGGCTGCTACGAACAACCTCACTTTGACAACGAACAGCTGAATGAAATTAAGAGCGCTGTGCTTCAAACTCGTCCTGTTTATGAAAGTGGATTGTCATATGCTGGTGTTGTATAGTAATGAGCAGACGTGACTTCAGCAGCGCTTGCTAACTTTTTTAATGCGCGCACACACTAGATATCATGAAATGGCAAACTAGATGTGCTACGTCCCATGCCATTGGCTACGTGAGCCCAGAGTGATTATGAGACACGTAGTCCATATACTACATCGATGAATTCCAAACTCATGATTGAATGGAAGTTATGAAGGCCAAATCAATCCATACCAGTGACTATAGATAATGTTGCAAATATTGTTGAATCAGTACGTGACACAGATGGATTCGGAGGACAAATAGGATGTCTTGCTCATGTAGTAAACCTAGCTGCTAAGAGAGCTGTAGCAATCAACAGTGTGCCCTGCCTCGCTTTACAAACAGTAAAGATTGTTCTCAGCACTTTTATACAAAATGTTTTCAGATCAGTAAGAAGTAAGTACATAAATATTATGCACTAAAATACATGTTTATATGATGGCAATTTAATTTTTGCTCGTTAGCAAAAAAAAAAAAAAAAAAAAACACAACAAAAAAAAACCAACAAAAAAAACGAAACAAAAAATATAAAAAAATTTTTACAGAGCATTAAATGTATTGAATCAGATCGAAAATCGTGTCCCCCGTATCAAAAATCGTACCGAACCATGACTTAACTGTATCGTTGCATCCCTATGGAACACCATTGCAGAAGCCATGGCGGGAAAAGTTTTCATTTGCCTAAATGCTTAAGTTATTAAATGCAATTTTTTTTTTAAACACATTTTATTTATTCTGTGTTTATGTGCGGTATCAATATTGTTGTTTTTTACTTAAGAGGCATGGTCTATTGTTTTTAGTTGTGATTTCTTAAAAAGTCTTTTTGAATTTAAGAGTAAATATTTATCGCGTTTAAATGGGTGTACTTGATCTATTAATATATACTGTATTCTCACTGTGTTATTGTAAATTGGTTAAAAAAAATGGGGTGGGGCGAAATAATATCGCATATCGCAATAATTTATGAGAATAATTATCGCACACTAAAATTTTTTATCGCGACAGGCCTAACTTTATCGAGATATTATCGCGTACTTACCTTGTTTCGATCCAAAAACTCCATGTGGCATGTATTACCAAGTGTCAAGACACAGCTGTGAATGGCCACAGTTGGATTTTGGGGGGGATTTTATGGGTAAACATGGTAATATAACAAGGGTCGCATTGCAGAAATCGCAGACATCAAGGAGTGATCGAGATTTTTTCATATATTTACCCTTTTAAACACAGTTTTTTTTTTTTTCAATTTCTCTTTGTTTGGATCGATTATTTATCATCTAACTAATCGGAGAAAATGCGACAGTGACAAAAAAAAAACACAAGCAATAGTTATGAGGTAGATATCCGTGACTTTTTTACAGACACCATTTTTAAAAAATGTTATGTGGTTTGTTTAAAAATTTAAAATGAGCACGTGAATAATTTTTTAGTTTTTTTTCAAACGAAATATTAGACATCAATTAATGATTCTAAGCTAAAATTGACATTTTGAATAATAAATATAATTAATTACCTTCGTTTTATGGCTGGGTTGAAACAAAAGCGGTTGCGTGAACGGGGGTTTCCAGGGTAAAACGGACAAATTAAAAATACTTCGGGGGCTTCATGCGCTATGAATCTGCTATGGCAGCATATAGACATATTGTTCTATCAAACACAACAGTCGTTTTGGCTTAAAATACAGCAGTTTCTTTTAGAGACGAGTGCAAGAGCAGAAACTGCTTTTTCAGTCTTGTCTCTGTTTTCCGCCATATGTCAGTTTCATTGTGCCACATTCGCCCCCCAGTGGAAATTTTGTTATGCTTTGTTGAACTGTACTTCCGCTGTCATCCATGCCATCCCATTTGAAATGTTGTTAAAGCAAGAATGTTTTACAGAGTGCATTTCCCCTTTAGGGTCACCGTACTACTACAGTGCAACATCACGTGGGGCGGGACCCGGCGCCACGGCCACAGCCTCGGCATACGACCGCCACTGACCGCACCTGCTGAGAAGAGGTTGCCACATTTAAAGGAGGGAGGGAAAGGATAGCACCAGCACTGCTCAGTTCAACATGCCTGCCCAAGTGCGCGGACCTCTTCAATTTTGACAATGGGGATTCTTTTGGGACTGCCACTGAAAGTGACCTACGCACTGCAAGCCTGTAAAATGTTACTGTGAGGACACACATTGATGCAGTGCGACAGGTAGGCACCATTAATCCACTCCATGCCCTTTTTTTGCAACTTTTGAGGACTCTTCTACAACATAAAACGTGGCTGTGTTTGTTTCCGACCACTAACAAATCCAAGAGACTACGCGAGCTACGATTAAATGTGTTGTGACATTGTGGGCTGGTTGCTTTGTGTATGACGGTCGTTGTTTTTTTCCTTTTTCTGAATACAAAGTGTGGCCCGGCTAGAGCAAAATCAGACCACGCTTTTTTAAAACCAGCGGTCAATCAATTCAAAGTTCTATGCCATGTTACGGTAAAGACAATCCAACTTGCATAACTTTAAATGACCAAACATTTTCAATGCCATCCTCTTGGATTTACAACAGGGGTGGGGAACCTACAGCCAGTTGGCCATATCTAAAGCTCGAAGATATCTGCAGTTGCATATAATTCATCCAGCCATCCATCCATTTTGTATACTGCATTTCATCATTAGGATCAATAGGTGAGCTGGAGCCTATCCCTGTTGTTTTTGGGTGAGAGGCAGCCACTAAAAATACAGCAACATTGTCAAACTCTTATTGCAGGCCATGTAATGTTTGCCGATTTTCAAAGTCATATAAATGTATAATCACCTAATTATTTCGTAACTCCACTTTTTTCAAAGGGACGGACAACCACCTGGTATAAATGACATTCATAAGAAAATTGGTTGCTCAAAGTACAGTGGTACCTCTACATATGAAGTTAATTCGTTCAAGGACCTTGTTTGTAAGTCGAAATGGTCGTATGTTGAGCAGGACTTTCCCATAGGAATACATTATAATTCCATTAATTCGTTTCACAGCCCAAAAACATAAACTAAATTCTTAATAAATACTGATGGTACTATTACAAATAGCAATTACGTATAGCAAAACAAATAAATTATAAATAAAAATCGGAATAATATAATAATAACAATAATTCCTGTAATAATGTAACGAATCGGGTTCTAATGTGGCAGACGTTTTTTTGCTGTACCTGAACGCACCGCGTGGCTGACGTGACAGAGAGAGGGAGCGGTGAGCTTAAGTTTACTTTCATTTTCAATGTTTTCTTGAGAACCGTCAACTGCGGTTTTTGTTGGATAAGTTGTGAAATAAATGATAAAAACGTGACGAAGCTGGCGATTTCTTTGGCGATGTTACCACAATAATAACTGTCACCAGTGGTGTTACCAGGATGCCAGGTGTGGGTGGGCAAAAAAAAAAAAAAAAAAAAAATCTACAATGCTCAAGTAGGTCGAAATCCAGCGTAGGGCTACTGCATGTTTTGTTTTCTCCTTTAGATAACTGTTGTTGTGATTTGGTCTGAACAAATAAAAGTTGATTTGATTTTATTTGACTTAGAACACATCCATAACTGAACAGTATGGACATGCAGGTGACAATGTTTTTTTTTTTTTAGGTAACCTATTGTGGTTCCTCGGTTTTATTATTATTATTATAGTTATTCTTTGTTCCGCAGCCCCTTTGAGCTTAATTTGACCCCCTTAGAATGCTTCAAAAGTCACCAAAATCGGCAGTCAGGTCAAGACAGATGCAATTTTTGATACAGTGTAAAGACAAATTCCAAATACACTATGTAGCGCCCCCTAGCAGTCATTCTTTGTCCCACCGACGTTTTGAGCCCACTTTGACCCCCTCAGAATGCTTCAAAACTCACCAAACTCATCAGCCAGGTGAACACTGGTGAAAACTTATGTAAAATAATAAAATAATAAAATGTAAAAAAAAAAAAAAAAAAAAAAAAGTGTATATGTGTGTAGCGCCCCCTAGGAACAAAACCAACATTTTTTTTTAAAGGTGAAAAAGGAGGTAACAACGCAAAGGTTAAAACTCAGAACACATCAGTACTATATGAATGGGATACCATACGCGGTGCCCAGACTGCTGTTAGTACTACATCCAGTTTTCTTTGGGTGGGCAGAGCGTGTCCGTGGGTGGGCAACACCCCCCGCCCCCCGGTAACGTCCCTGATTGTCAACTTAAGTTATAAAGACTGGCGAACGGAGGAGGACCGTGGAGATGTATTGTTGAGCCAGTTCACGGATGCGCACCCCACGCTCATATTTCTCTATAGTCTTCATTTAGAAGCTAAGCGTCAGCTTTTTCTTCGTTTCACCATCTGTACCAACCTTTTTGAATCCTGTGTTGATTTCTCACACAAGAAAATCCGCCGTGCGTTCGTCGGCAGTGCTGTCGTCGTATTTCGAGCACGTCGTCAGATGTAGAAATCAAATTTTATGTCGGATGTCGAAAAGATCGTGTGTCGAAACGATCGTATGTCGAGGTACCACTGTATTTCTAATTTCTGCTAATGGAAAAAAAATAATGTACTAATGTAATAATAACATGCATAATGAACTCAAACAAAGATGCATGTGCTAATGAGTAAAACTAACGTCATTAGGAAGGGTCGTCAATCTGAGATACTCTCATTTGATTGGCTAAAATAGTAACAGCATTGAGAAAATGTCTGTCCCAATGTTGGGCCACCACTTCTTGAAAATATTGGCTTTTTATCCACTCTTAGACATCAGAGAACTGTGTTGCATATGATAAAGGTGTTGTCTGTTCCTTTAAATTCAATAAGTTGAATTTGAAATCAGGAATTAATGGAGAATAGTGAAATGTTCAGGTATACAACTAACTATTTTTCAATTCACATCAAGAAAAATGAACTCTTTGGCTGTCACAGGTGGCGATAGACTTCCAGTCTGACCGGGACGGCTGTCAGCGATCACACTGGCATCAATGGCAGCCAATGAGTTAAAACCAAATTAATTTAGTTATAAACAGATTTGTTTTTAATTGACTTCATAATGGTATTGACGGGCCAGATCGGTCATGCACTGCGCCTCGCCTTCACCTAGGGGGCCGCCCATATCAAGAGGAACTACTCACAAACAAGTGCACGCAGCGACCTAAGGCCAGATTTAGGTTGAAAAAGTACACAAGCTGTACCGCATAAAAACAGGAAGGATTAACTCAGGAGTGATTTGTTCGAGGAATAAAGGTAATTATCATGTTTTTCGTACCGTGCATGCGTTTTGAAATGTTGAAATGAAAAAAATCAATGGGAGAAATTAGCCGCTATTGCATTGGCATGATAGTTCGCAATATTTATGTAAAATAAATACTAACTGCAGGTTTTTTTTTTGTTCTTTTTTTTTGCTTTTAACCAAAATATAAGACTGTTTTACTTCCATATCTATAAAGGACCCGGGGATTTAAGCATTTATTCACAAGAATTTTTACCAGAAAAGCTCTGTTTACATAAGGCGGCCGCTTGCTACATTCATTAACAGACTAGCATTGTACTTCGACATATTTACGTAAAATAAATGCTAATTGCGTTTTTCTCTTTTTTTTTTTTTTTTTTTTTTTTGCTTTTAACCAAGAATCGAGACTATTTTACGTCCATATCTATAAAGAATTCGGGGATTTAAGCATTTATTCACAAGAATTTTCACCGGAAAACCTCTGTTTACGTAAGGCAGCCGCAAGCTACATCCTCTAACAGACTAGCATTGTACTTCGATATATTTATGTAAAAAAATGCTACCTGAACGTTTTTTTTTTTTTTTTTTTTGCTTTTAACCATGAATCGAGACCGTTTTACATCCATATCTATATAGAGTTTGGGGATTTTAGCATTTATTCACAAGAATTTTCACCAGAAAAGCTCTGTTTACATAAGACTACCACTAGCTACATTCACTAACAGACTAGCATTGTACTTCGACATATTAACGTAAAATAAATGCTACCTGCACTTTTTTTTTTTAACCAAGAATCAAGACTATTTTACGTCAATATCTATAAAGAATTCGGGTTATTAAGCATTTATTCACAAGAATTTACACCGGAAAACCTCTGTTTACATAAGGCAGCCGCTAGCTACATTCACTAACAGACTAGCATTGAACTTCGACATATTAACGTAAAATAAATGCTAACTGCACGTTTTTTTGCTTTTAACCAAGAATCGAGACTATTTTACGTCCATATCTATAAAGAATTCGGGGATTTAAGCATTTATTCACAAGAATTTTCACCGGAAAACCTCTGTTTACATAAGGCAGCTGCTAGCTACATTTACTAACAGACTAGCATTGCACTTCGACATAGTTATGTAAAATAAATGCTAACTGCACGGTTCTTTTGCTTTTAACCAAGAATCGAGACTATTTTACATCCATATCTATAAAGAATTTGGGGATTTAAGCATTTATTCACAAGAATTTTCACCGGAAAACCTCTGTTTAAATAAGGCAGCCGCTGGGCTACATTCACTTACAGACTAGCATTGTACTTCGATATATTTACGTAAAAAAATGCGAACTGCACGTTTTTTTTTGCTTTTAACCAAGAATCGAGACAGTTTTACGTCCATATCTATAAAGAATTCAGGGATTTGAGCATTTATTCACAATAATTTTCAATAAAAAAAGCTCTTTGTAATTCCACACGGTCAGCTTTGACGGCCTCGCCAACAATGCAGGCCCCCTATTTATCTGCCCCACGTCCTGTGTCCCGTCAATACATTAAGAAGTCTATGGTTTTTCTATTAGCTTTATAAAATGGTGTGTCAGATCTGTGACAACCATTCACACTCACATTCACACTTGCGGACAATGAAGCTTCATACCCAACTGACTCGTGAAAAAGAAAAAAAAAAAAAAACACGTTATCCCAGCGAGAAAATACAAGGGTCACCCAAGACACTGTGGTTCGAACCCTCAACCCTAGAAAAGCAAGAGCAGATCTGTTAACTTGTTTAACGTGCTCATGAAACATAAAAAAATGTTTAATTTTTCATTTAGTAAGGCACTCGAAAGAAAAAAAATAGGTTCCCCATCTCTGGATGACAATAAATAACAGAATAAATGATGAGGAGTCTCTCTGACAAGCACAGACCTCAAGTGCATGATAAAATGAGGCCCGACTAAACTCATACAGGAAGAGTTAGTGTACAGGAAGGTGCTATCCAACCTCCCTCCCCAAGATTTAGTAGTCATCAAAAGCTATTTATAATGGTGGAGAAAGAGTAATATATTTAGAAGCTTTTCTGCGCCGCACTCTGCGATGAGAGTGAATGCCTGTAACCATTTATAATGTGTCACGCTGTTGTGCTAGAATAGTTATGATGATGCAGTAAAATCTTTATTAAAAAAAAAAAAAAAAGACGTTTGTTTGTTTATAGATGTGTTCCGACTGAGGTTTTTCTCGTTTAAAAAAGTCAGCCATCTTATCCACTTCCTGCTAATTTAAAAAGAAGAGTCAGGAAATCAGGAAGTAGTTTCACTCCTTCTCTTTTTTACGCTCACTCCCTCTCGCGCTCACTCTTTCAATTCCCCAAAGATGGGCCCCCCCTAGAGGATCGGCTGACTAAATACAAAAGCACAAGAAACTCAATCATTGTTGAAGGTGCCATTTTAGTTTTTGGACTTTTTAAAACAATATATATTTTAATCAAACGTAGTCGTACTTCTTATCATTAACTTCTGAATTGCTTGGCCTTTTGCTGTTTGACATACCAAGATTGTTCCAGAAAAATAGTGCATTCATGAAAAAAAAAAAAATTATTTCGTCTCCCGTGTTAGTTCTGCGCTGTGACAATTTATGACACCAGGGTTGAGGCCTTATCACTGTCCGATGTACACACAGTAGGAGATAGATTGTTCCTTCAACATGGATTAAAAGTAAAAGGGGTGAGGACCGCTACACCGCTCTTTGGAAACTGGCAGGATCTTCCTATAACTGTATGTGCTTCCTATTTTACATCATGCAAAAATGTCAAACGATTCACATTTTGAGTGAAATATTTTAGTAGGGATGACTTCTTGAGATTTCAAATACAAAGAGGTTTGTGGTGTAGTTCATTTCATTGTAGCCCTTCACCACCAAATCCTAAAATAAATGAACTGCGTGAGCTTTTCAACCTTTGTTAATCCTCAAATTGGAATTGAGTGTATTCTTTTCTATTAGTAGACCTTGAAAGTTGTGTGTGCACAACTCTAAAGAAAAATCTCCTGTCAGCTCTCTTATTGTGCTGCCAGCCCACACATCACTGTGGAAGCCTTTCCTCAGTTCTCCCTTTTTTCCTCTAGATCTTTCTATGGCATTATCAAACCTGAACCACACCAGCTGAAAACGAGGACAGTGCCTTTAACACCCCCTTCAACATGACCACGTGTCACAAAAACAAGCCGCTTGAACAAAAATTCCAAACAAGCCAACTACGATAGGACCGACATTCATTTGCATTCCAGTTACAGCGATGCTCTGATGACAGGAGCTCAAGCGTGTTTCATAGTCCGGCGTGAACATTTCAGTCACTTCTGAAAATTGAACACAAGTATTCAATATTCCTCTGTGAACAAGAAATATCTTGACTGAATGCTGGTAAAATGCATACATATTTCCATACAGTAAATTGTAGCATGGAATATACTGTTTAACATACCATGTACAATTTACTTCTGGGTCTATAAGACGCAAGAGAAGCAATCTGAGAGAGCAGACCTCCGCCTAAGAGAAATTCAAAGCATCACCATATTTGGTAGAGTAGGCACTCTACCTTTGCCCTTACGCCCCAAAATATCATCAATCTTTCTCTTTTCATCGTTATCACCCACCTTGCAAATTTGAGTGAAATGGGCTAATTCATTATAAAGCTATCGCAACATTTATTTTCTGGCCTCTGTGACCTTTGACCTTAGAGCTCATTACCCCAAATTAATAATATCCCCTTTATTAGTTCTTGAGTTATCTTGAAAATATACATACAAACAATCAGACAGACAAACGGAATTTAATACAGTGTATCACAAAAGTGAGTACACCCCTCGCATTTCTGCAGATATTTAAGTATATCTTTTCATGGGACAACACTGACAAAATGACACTTTGACACAATGAAAAGTAGTCTGTGTGCAGCTTATATAATAGAGTTCATTTATTTTCCCCTAAAAATAACTCAAAATATAGCCATTGATATCTAAACCCTGGCAACAAAAGTGAGTACACCCCTTAGTAAATACTAGAGGTGGGAATCTTTGGGCACCTAACGATTCAATTACGATTACGATTCAGAGGCTACGATTAAATTATAAATCGATTATTGATGACACCCCCTCCCCCCGCTATTAGCTGCTGTTTTGTAAATTACAAAAACTGTAAAAGAAAAAAAAAAAAAAAACGCAGGCTTAAATAAACGACTATTTCAGTATCAAGTTAACAGTTAAAAACAAATAATATACTCAAATCCCCTTTCTGTATCAGCAGCTTTAAACTACATTCAATTAATTTAATGTTGTCAATCAACCGTTAAAGTTGTTAAAACTGCTCCTGTTATTCAATAATTTCCCTTTTGTCTACTTTCGACATGTGAAAGTTTTAAAACTATTTTAAAGATAGATTCAAGTCAATATTTTACCGATTTAGGAGTATTTCAGATAAAAAGTTAATTAGGTTCGCTGCAACAGCCTTGCAGGGAAGTTTACTGCTTTAAGATGGCGGCCATTTACTAACACCCACATCTAGCTTTCTCTACATGTGCTGCTATCGCCACCGAGTCTATTCTGCATCTAGTCCTATATAAATATGATATCTACCTTAACATTATGTGGACGTACTTTGTAGCAGCTTTCGGCAGCAGTCAGGTATGTTGTTGTTTTTTTTTTTAATCTCGCGGCATGAGTTGAGCTAGAGCCGTGAGTTGAGCATTGGCATTACACGAGGGGCCAGGTAATGACAAGCATGATGTTTAGCTACTCTCGCTCCGTTCCTCATTGCGTCCTGAAGACCGCGCGGCGCGCTGAGTGTGTCTTACTTCCGATTTACTTTACATATTTCAATAATCGGAATTTGGATGTTTGTAAATCGTTCTCGAATCTTCCACGGCCGAATCGAGAATAATCTAAGAATCGGAAGTTTCGCAAACCTCTAGTAAATGCGTACATCCTTAAATGTCCAAATTGAGTACTGCTAGTCATTTTCCCTCTAAAATGTCATGTGACTCGTTACAGGAGTGCTGCCAGCATTGCTGCAGAGATTGAAGAGGTGGGGGGGGGTCAGTCTATTAGTGCTCAGACCGCACTCTACATCAAATTGGTGTGCATGGCTGTCACCCCAGGAGGAAGCCTTTTCTGAAGACTGTACACAAGAAAGCCTGCAAACAGTTTGCTGAAGACATTTCAACAAAGCACATGGATTACTAGAACCATGTCCTATGGTCTGATGAGATGGGCGGGCTTTCTTATGCACAGTCTTCAGAAGAGGCTTCCTCCTGGGGTGACAGCCATGCACACCAATTTGACGTAGAGTGCGGCGTATGGTCTGAGCACTAACAGGCTGACCCCCAACCGCTTCAATCTCTGCAGCAATGCTGACAGCACTCCTGTAATGAGTCACATGACAATTTGGAGGGAAAATGACAAGCACTACTCAATTTTGACATTTAGGGATGTACGTATTTACTAAGGGGTTTACTCACTCACTTTTGTTGCCAGGGATTTAGATATTAATGGCTATATATTGAGTTATTTTGAGGGGAAAATAAATTAACCATTATATATGCTGCACACAGACTACTTTTCATTGTGTCTAAGTGTCATTTTGTCAGTGTTGTCCCATGAAAAGATACACTTAAATATCAGCAGAAATGCGAGGGGTGTACTCACTTTTGTGATACACTGTACGTCCAAATAACCTCAGTCTTCATCTACTGGCGGAAGTAAAAACCTCATAGTGTACAAGTAGGCATGTGCCGGTGTGAGATTCTGACAGTATGATAACCTTAAACCAAAATATCACGGTTTCACGGGATTGCGATTACAGCTCTATGATGTGTTACTTTGAGATATCTGGGTTAAAAAAATAAAAATTAACTCCATTGAACAGGATTTTTAATTTTCAAAACATCAGCAAATTGGAACATAAGTATAATGTTAAGTTAAAATGAAATAAAAAATAACAAATATTCTAAATAAAATTAAAATAAATGCAATACTTTAGGTGAGCCTGAACCCACAGCTCAACATTATTACCATCAGAACAAAAATAATTGAATTATTTTCCATAAAAAGCTTGTGTGTATAACTCGTATCATGTTTACATTATACACACACTCTCTTTCTCAACACAGACAGTTGCCAGAGAGAAAAAAGACCACGTTTTACCACTGCTAGACACACTAAATACACTGGAGTTAACTCTCGTAGCTGGGTGGAAACATTCATGACAGTGTTTACTAACCTTTAATTTTGTATATACCGTATTTTTTGGACTATAAGTCGCACCAGCCATAAAATGCCCAACAAAGAGGAAAAATATATATATAAGTCGCACCGGAGTATAAGTCGCATTTTGGGGGTAAATTTACTTGATAAAATCCAACACATTGAACAGATATGTCATCTTGAAAGGTAATTTAAAATAGAAATACAATAGAGAACAACATGCTGAATAAGGGGACAGTATGAAGTTACATGATGCATGAACAACCAAATGCGAACGTGGCCGGTATGTTAACGTAACATAACTATTAAGAGTTATTCAGATAACTATAGCATTAAGAACATGCTAACAAGTTTACCAAACCATCAGTGTCACTCCAAAACACCAAAATAACATGTAAAATGATATAATAATGTGTTAATAATTTCACACATAAGTCGCACCCCCAGCCAAATTATGAAAAAAAAAACGCAACTTATAGTCCGAAAAATACGGTAAGCGAAATCATATTGGAGGTATTGGCTCCTCGGCAGCCACCCTCCGCAAACATGTTTTTATGTCGGTTGGCCCTCCTCAAAGCCGCGGCTGTCTAACTTTTCTGTAGCTGAAGTATTCCCATACCAACGATTTCGTTTTCTTCAAGTTCAGGGGTTTCACCCCTTCCAGCCATTGTGTAGCACAGCTAACTCACTGACACCATGACGTTTTCATACCACGGTATACCTTGAAACCTAGTAATCGGCACATGTCTGATTATTAACAAACAAAAAAGTTACAAAAGCAAAAAAAACAACTTAACTTATTGGCTGCCATAAACTGGGCTGGATGTCCAATCATTTTTGACTAATACGGCTAGCACTCATCATTTTGGAACATACAGTACTCAAATCGTAAAACATTTGGTACTATATATAACCCTCCTAACCTGAGCTTTTGGTGTACAAAAGGTTTCAGGTGAGCAGAGGTATCTAATGTGGTTATAAAATCTAAATTATAATTCATGTACATTCATGTGGCTGACAGGACTAAATAGTATTTTATAAATTTAATAGAAGTAGTTCCCACAATTTGAGATAACTGACATACATGCTTAGTCATGGAATAATTGAACTTGATTTATAAAGTATTAGTGTACAAATCTAGCATTTTGACATGTTAAAACTCATGGTATTATTTTAACCATTTCAGAATGAGTGGTCACTAGTTTTGAGCTATTCAAAAGTTGACATTAAGACTTTTAAAGCTTTACAGAGCATGTGAATATTTTTGGTAAAAGAAAATTGTGGGGGGGCGCACTTAAGACTTTAAACATTTTATAAGGCAACTTAATAATGTTGGTTGATTCCAAAAAACAAATATTAGAAATTATAATATTTTTAAATTTAAAAAATCATTAATGTATGGTTTAATATTTTTCTATAATTATAAATACATCCATAAATTAATACAAGGTTAACAAAAACTTATTAAAATAAAAACAGAAATACACACTGCTTCCAGCCCAAAATAATACTGTATTATAAAGTTGACCCCCCCCCGCACCCTCCCCCAATGGTATTTAACTCACAGCATGCCATTGATGGCGATAGACGTCCAATTCATTTAAACTGAGAAGACTTGCAGTGAATGTTAATAATTCAGTGCCGCTGAGGACGTTAGATGTCCAATTCATTTTGACTGTGAGGGCCAATGAGTTAAGTGCCCTGAAGGGGTTGAAAAAAAAATCATTGTAACAAATTTTTCCTGAAAATATGATTGGAGGAGGTGACTGAAATGTCTTTCCTGGGGCTATGATTCGCAATATAGATAAATAACAATGTGTAACTTTGCATACTGGCTAAACAAGCCTTGCTATCATCCAGAGGAAGGGCACAAAAATGGCACAAACTATGTGAAAAAAATCAAAATAAAGAAGCCAAGTGACATACATAATCCAGACCTGCTCATTTAATCCAAACACACACACACTTCCGCACTTGAAACATATTGATCGAAGGCCATTCTCCTTGTGGAGGTGAAGCCAGAGGCGCTTCCTGTCCTCACATGTAGGCGCCTCAGCACGGAGGAGGCCACAATGGAGCCTGCTGATACATTAACAGGATTATTTGTCAACAAAAGCATCGCCACACGACATACCTTGCCATTGCTATGACCTAATTGGCTCACGTCGACTTAGAGTGGCCTCTCATTGGCCCGTTCGAAAGGCAGCCGTGACATTGAGCAGGGACGGGGGGCCGTCTTTGTGGGTGGTACTGCGGGCACTTAGATTGAAGAACACACCCGCTCCTTTTGTCCTTTGCCGGGTGGGGTGCCCCCTCCCCGATGGCCCCCCTTATGCTCCCGTGTTCCCCCTGGGGAGGCCAAAGCTGCTGCGCCATCAGAAGCTCATCCCGTTTTCTTTCGCCCAACTCTAATCTCATCATATCTCCTTTGCCCCTCCTGTAGCACCACCACACTGCCAGGATTAGGAATATTCAACAATTCTGTTGAATTTCTGCCTCGTGACCTTCTCCTTTTCTCCGGAAAACCTATTAATCCTTTTTCTTACTTTTCCCTCACTAACTATTCAGCCGCGATGGTCGCGGTCCAGTCAGAAATTCACAAAAGGAATAAAAGTCAGACTCAGACCCCCTAAAAAAAAGCAGGTCATTTCAATGGCAAAAGTTGCGTCTGATGATCTGTACTCTGACCATTAAGACCCCTTGTCCATGTCCAGTATTAAAATAATGGCATTTTCCTTTATTGGTATTTCTAAGATTGCGTGTGCAAGCCTCAACATGAATTCATGAAGATGGCTGCCGCCTTCGTATAAAACCTGAGGGGATTTCAGCATCACATCTTGACAGCAATTAGTGGCACAATCTGTTTTCTGCTTGCTGATATGAACCGTGCGCTGGACAGATCTCAGAGTCAAGTGTAACCGTGTTGTGTACATCTTAATTTTATTCATAAACAAGATGTAGCTCAAATAAAATGAGTGTCTAAAAAAAGGATGGTTTTTCACCTTACTGTGGCCTTTTGTACAACAATCTGGACTTTATTTTAGCTCGTTGCTTCCTATCTGGGGTGTTAGTCATTTTTATTAGGAATGGGCATATTTGTTCATCAATTCTTGGAATAAGGAAATATGACAATTGTATTGAATTGATATCTTCTTGACATTTTCCAAATTGCAAAACCACTCAATTGTCCATCCCTAAAAGACACGAGTGAGTGACATGGACAACACGAAGTAGTTCTTCATCATTAAAAAAAAAAAAAAAAAAAAACAAGAAAACATATCTGTAATGTTCACCAAAGCCTGTGATGCCTGTTTGAAACTCTTGTAAAAATACAAAATAAAAATATTTCAGAAAAGACTTTCGAAGACAAGAAATGCCTTCAAATATCCTAGAAGGGTGAGGATTTTAAAAAATGACGTAAAAGATGAACTTCTTGAAAATGTGTATGTTTTCTATTCACTTTTTTAGTAGTTGCAAAACAAAACTTGGTGTTTTTCTCTTTTTGTGTGTCGTGTGTTGTCTGATTATTTGAATGTATTTGACTGCAGTGCCAATTTGCCAAAGATATCATATATCACTTGAGACCTTTTTTTTTTTTTTTTTTTTTGCATTGCCGTTTACTTTTGCAGCCCTATTGTTGTTCATGAAACTAGATATAAATAGTGGATATGTTATGTTATTTTGTACATTTATATTGGTAATATTATTGTAATTTTATTTTTTTATTTTCTAAAAATCTGGTATTAAGTTTACAATGTGAAATACTCACTGACAGTTTGCTTGATGCATCTTTTCAGTCTGTGTATTGTCCATCCATTCACCTGGGTGACTGTTGTTGGTGATTTATTCATGTACCTGTAATGTGAATCCAAGAAGTAATTATTTGTAAATATTTGCCATAATTTTATTGGTCCTTCAGAATAAAAAAATGATAATTTTTTGGAAAGTGTGAGTGCATTAGTATTAAAGCTGTCCCGACTAGTCGACGTCATCGATGACGTAAGAGCGTCGACGAGCGCAACATCCGCCGACGGTGAATGAAGGGTTAAAAAAATATACGCGTGGAAATTTGAGAATGTCGGCCGCTCGGTATGCAAGCGGGGAAAGCGGCGCAAAGCCAAAAAAAGAGCACCAGAGTGGCCAAAACATTGACTTATTTCTATGAAACAAAGGAGGGTACACTGCTGTGTCCTGTCTCTTCGATGCCAAGCATGCATAGCAAGCTGCACTTGAGCTGTAAATGAACACCTAAAACGCCGTCACCCAGTTATAATTTTGGAAGACGACAGGAGACAACAAGCTGGCAGATCGTAAGTCCATCTAATGAACTTACATGTTTTATTGAAGTTGCTAAGCCTGCCGCGATACGCAATGAGTCCATTTATCGCACGGTGAATAAAAACGAGGGCGGTTATTCTCACGGCTGCGTTTTAGCGCCGCCTGCGTGCGTGCGTGCATACATTTGTGCGTGTGTGTTGATGGCATATGAGACTGCAGTTCCTTTCGCAGATGTTTATTGGTCATCATCATGCCGTAAAATTGAAAGTTCAGACATACAAAATAAGGAAACACATCTATATTAAACACTGTAAACGTTAGCATTGCTACATTAAGGCTAATGGGGAAAAAAGATAACCTACTTTAGCCTGCTATAAAGCATTGGCAGTCTTCTCCAAAATGCAAATTTGCAGTTAAAAGGTGACACTTCAAACATGAAAAATCGATGGTTAACAGCATTTGCAAACGAAAAAAAAAATCTATTACTGACACCATATGCAGTGACAAAAAGTGCTTTTTTTGCAGTGTGTAAAGCTTACGGTTAGCGGTTAAGTGAAGGTACTTCCGGTGAACATTTCAAAATAAAAGCGCGTCATGTTTGTCACTTAAATAATGATTTCTGGAGTTAATCCCACTATTTTTCGCTTTTGTGACATCCCAAACATCTGAATAATGTTTTCGTTCTACAAAATAACAAAACAACAAGACAAATAGAGCTTTTGATCAAAAGTAACTATTTACACATAACTAAACTATTGAACTGTTGAACTATTTGCGCACATAACAACGGGGAGAGCTCTCGGCTGCTCTCGGTTGAATGAGGTGGCTCCCAGTAAGCTGATGAGTCCGGATCAAGATCGGTCTCACTTTTTTCATCGTTGGTTTCAACCTCGGGCTCAGGAGTAACGCAACACGCGTGTGGAACCTGGCGCTGTTGTGGCAGTCACCGTTTGTCTCATCAAGATAGATTTTTTTTTTAATCCTTCTTTGACGATGGTTTCGTTTTCTTTTCAAAACACTCCTCCAGTGTCGTTTGCCTTTTTTTTCTCCGATCGTTCTCCGCATTTTTCTCAAATTCTCACGCGTCTTCACAAGATCCCTCCAACTTCCGTTTCCTGACTATTTTTCTTCACTTCCTTCCTTGGCCGGAAATGAGTTCTTACAAAATGCGTGACTGCCCTCCAGTGGCCAGTTTTATTGCTTTAAATTGAGTTTTGAGCATTGATAATTACAGTTTTGGTGCAACAGAACCTTGAGATGCCTCGTTAAAAAAAAAACAACAACAACGTAAAAGACGTACAAATACGTTTTTGGGACACTGAAACAATTAAAAATAAAACGTATTTATTAGTGGTGTCAAACGATTAAAATTTTTTAATCGAGTCAATTACAGCTTAAAAATTAATTAATCGTAATTAATCGCAATTCAAACCATCTCTAAAGAATGCCCTATTTTTCTGTAAATTATTGTTGGAATGGAAAGATAAGACACAAGACGGATATATACATACAACACTGTACATAAGTGCTGTATTTGTTTATTATAACAATAAATCCACAAATGGCATTATTAACATTCTTTCTGTTTAAGTGATCCATGGATAGTAGGACTTGTAGTTCATAAAAGATAACTGTTATAGTTACAAGTTATAGTAATTTTATATTAAAACCCCTCTTCATATTTTCGTTTTATAAAAATTTGTACAATTTTCAATCAAAAGTAGAGTTAATATAATAATAAGAAGAATAAACATAACAATAATAAGAATTGAGTGACCAAACTGAGTAATGCCAGTTCACTTTGCATTGTTGTTTAGCTGTGTGAGAATCGGGCCTCATTACTACAGACTGAAGTGCTTTTCTTTTTGTGAACATTATTTTTTTTGAGAGATAGCAATATTATTTTTGTTGTGCTTTCACTAAATGATACTTCTGTTTGTTGTGAAGGAGTTGCAGAAGCGTATGCCAATAAACGGCGCAGCCCAAAGAACGCCTGTGTCCACTCGCCTTTATAACAGATATATCTCTGAGCATATCTTACTCAAAATACAACAAGAGACACATAATTGCCACTAAAAGAAAGCAAACTTACCGAAATATGTCTGGAGCACAAAGCAACAGCATAAATGTCTCACAACTACTAATTCTCCCACTATTAGAAGGAATAACATTAGTATGGAACGGCGCTGCACTGCCCCCAAGCGGCCGGTGGCATTCTCTTCACTCTTAATGTCCATAAACGGCCTCATTGAAATCTGTTTGAGGCAATGCGAGAGCGGCTCATTCAGTGCGTGCGTTAATTGCGTCAAATATTTTAACGTGATTAATTTAAAAAATTAACGCGATAATTTTGACAGCCCTAGTATTTATACGTTTTTGGGAGCAAATGAGTTAAGCGTCAACAAAAATTTCATTGCTAAATTTGTAAAAAAAAAAAAAAAAAAAAAAAAAAAAGATTAGTCGACTAATCGTAAAAATAGTCGGTTGACCACCAGTAATCAGGAGAAAATTTGTCGTTTGGGGCAGCCCTAATTAGTATAAGTACAACTACCCCAACACACTGGTACAAATGGCACATTCTTTGACACATAGCCAGCCTCAAGTCTAGACATCAACACATGGAAGTTTTGCTCCAAGTGTGACCCCCGCACAGCGTGCTTTCATCGCAAGGATGTTCATCTCATTTCATGGCATCCAAAATGAGGGGGGACGGGTTAAGTGTCCCATGGCTGCAGTCTTGGCTGTTGGCTGAATCTGCACACCTCTGTCCTTCTGCGGATGTGGAGCAAACGAGAAGGTGGCGGGGGGCGAAGCGGGTTGTGCGGCAGGGTGACTGGTGATAATAGGACACAAGCCGTGACATGGCGACAACACGGCAAACGCACCAAAAACAGCACATGGACAGCTTGAGACAAAGGCCGCAGTTTGGGTGTCTGCCCAGATGCCACAACAGAAAAATGAAGTGAGCATTTGTGTGTGTGCGTGTATGTGTGGACCTTTTTTGGGTACTTGCCAGCTGAAGCCAATCCATTAGGCTTCATATAGTAGAGCAGAGGTCCTATAGGATGACTCTACTAGTTTGGAACTGGACCGGGTTGCCTTGCCCTGAGCACTTGTAATTTACTCAGTGCAACTTGTATGGGATTTATGGTAGTGGTCTGATTTTAACATGATATTAAAGTACACTCAAGAAAATACAGAGACTCATCACGTGCCTTGGAACACATTCTAAAAGATATTTTTTTGTTGTTGTTGTAGGTTTTTTTTGCTTTTAGATCCCAATAGAATTTAGTAGGTAAATTCTATGGATTGTACCATGCATCGATCCTTGGAGCCCCATTTCTAATTTTTGGATTCAGAGCTGATTAATTGCAATAATTAATTGCGAACCTATGGTTGCCTGTATTTTCAGAGTTAGCCAGTAGAGGGAGCTGGGTGGCAGTAGTTCATTTTGAACTTGTTGGAAAAGAAGCCGCACCCACCAAAAGAAAATGGTATTGTTCGGCTACTGTATAAACCGTACGGGACTATAAGGCGACGGTGTCTACATTGTATTATGGGATATCTACACCTAAAGACATGCAGCTCATTAGCCTGTTTAAAAAAAAAAAAAAAAAAAGACGCACTGGACTAAAGCTGCAGGGTTCATATCGGAGGCAAAAAAAATGATTGCAAAACATGGTTAATTTAAATAAAATCCAATTATATATAAATATATATTATATACGTACATAACTTCTGTATCGCCTCATTTGCACAAAAAAGCTTCACTCTTTCAGCAGTGAAAATCAGCGATGGAAAAAAAAATGATGTAACGTCACTCCATCCTGCTTGCCTGGACGGCCTGTTCCCTGCAGTGGTGCTGGATTACAAATGTTGCTGTTCGTACTACAATTATTGATATGCAATGGTAAGTTTTGACAATTTCCTCCTGAAAACATAGCCAGCACTATTGATTGCATGGGTCATCTGTGATTCTCATGCGTTTTTTACTGGCATGCTAGCAAACCCCATTGACTTGCACTAGCTTAGCCACTCCAGAGCCCTGAAACTAACATAACAAACTGCACTGAATTTGTTTAAACCAACTCCACTGACTATTTAAACTCCTGCTAATTCGAAGATTAAGCCTCATTTAAAAAAAAAATAAAAAATAAAAAAATAAAATCCGAACTTCCCCTTTAAAATGCACCTAAATACATTGGAATATGAAATTGCAGATGTAATGATACTGAAGTGCAGTTACTGCATTGTCCAGTCCAGCATCATTGTTGTCCATTTCCAAACTCCATGGTAGTCTGCTGACGAATTTCTACCAGTGTTTGATTGACAAAAAACTTCAGCGTTTCCCCATCACCATATCTGTGATGCATTACACATTCATGGATCATTTCTGGCTCCCAAAAAAAGCTAGCAAAGGGGAGAAACGTGATTGGAGCTCAATTCACTGCAAAATTGGAAGCTTACCCGGCATTCTGATTGGATGGCATAACATCGCATGACCATGAAGTGCGCACACTTCACTGTCAGAACAAAGCAAACTTTAACATAAACATACTAGGGCTGTCAAATGATCAAAATTTTTAATCGAGTTAATTACAGCTTAAAAATTAATTAATCGTAATTAATCGCAATTCAAATCATATATAAAATATGCCATATTTTTCTGTCAATTATTGTTGGAATGGAAAGATAAGACAGATATATACATTCAACATACTGTACATAAGTACTGTATTTGTTTATTATAACAATAAATCAACAAGATGGCATTAACATTATTAACATTCTGTTAAAGCGATCCATGGATAGAACGACTTGTAGTTCTTAAAAGATACATGTTAGTACAAGTTATAGAAATTTTATATTAAAACTCCTCTTAATGTTTTCGTTTTAATAAAATTTGTAAAATTTTCAATCAAAAAATTAACTAGTAGCTCGCCATTGTTGATGTCAATAATTACACAATGCTTATTGTGCCGAAACCCATAAAATCAGTTGCACCCAAGCGCCAGGAGAGGGCGACAAAACACCAAAAAACACAAGTAACAAGTGGACATGACACTGTGCTGTTATTTTAATCTGTTTCAACGGGGCATGTGCGTTAAATGTGTCAAATATTTTAACGTGATTAATTCAAAAAATTAATTACCGCCCGTTAACGCGATAATTTTGACAGCCCTAAAACATACAAAAAACATAGGAGTATGGAGTATGGAGATTTTTTAATGGTGTAGTACAATAATAATGTACTTTTCAATAATGCTATGTGCGGTTGGCCCCCAATATGTGGAACAAAGGATGGAGGGCCATCCTAGCTGATGGCCTAGTATTTGGCTTACATAAGTACAATCAGATGTCGGTCCAATAAAGAAAAAGTTGCACAATTTAAATTCTGATGTTGTGAATTTGCCTACACCAACCATTTGCTTTTGTTACTTTAACCTTTAGTAGTCCACCAACTCATAAAGTCATTAAATTGAAATTTGATTCCAACTTAATCTCCCTACTTTAATCACTCAAGATTACATAACTTGACGTTCGAAGCCCCCGAGCTTCCCCTTTTCCTCCTCTTCTACAAATGAGAATACCGACAACAGCGGTGCTCGTGGAGGCCAAGGAGTCATGCAAATTAACGTCAATCAGCATGTGTGCTTTTTGGCCCTCCAGAGCCCCGTTAAGAGATGAGGTGCGGGGGGCCAAAGGAGTATAATTGGGCCTCGGCTGATTAGTGAACGAACGAACGAGGAAGACGGAGCAATGCTCGGGAGACATGAGGAGGCAGAGAGCAGGAGAAACTGACAACACATTCAGAAGGGTGGAAGAACACAGTGTGAAATCACGCAGGTTGCTTATTCATAACTGCGACCAACGGGTAAATTCAAGTGGCCGAAAGTGAACACAAAATATTAACACGATGGCCGTAATTTTCAATTTGTGGTGTACACATTTTTGCTGCCAAGTGCAACACTTTGGTTATTAACTGTTTTACATTTTATGGAAAGTATTCACAGAGTGTGTGATGTGGTAGTTAATAAAAGTAAAAAAATGTATATCAAAAACTCACTTAAACAGCAATATAGATATCCAATCCGTTTTTGACTGGTAGCACTCACAGTCAAAATCAAGGGCGTCACTGGCAAGCGAGCAATTTAAAAAAAATATATATATATATTTAGCACTTATCTAAAATAAAAAGTCCTAAATAGCACTTTAAACTATACAGTATATAAGCAAACCAAAATAGAAGTTTCTGGAAAAAAATTATGTTTTTTGTAGGGCTGTCAAATTTATCACGTTAACGGGCAATCACATTAAAATATTTAACGCGTGCACGGAACGACCCACTCATGCATTGATGCAAACAGACTACAATGGCGCCGTTTTATGTATATTGAGAGCCAGACCAGGCTGCAGAAGGAAATTACAAGGGGGGCATTACATTTTTTTAGGAGGGCACACTTCTTCAACGTAAATGTAGCCTAAACAGTGGCGCTTTTACCCGTTATATTTTCTGATGATGGTGTCAGTCAGTGAAACTGCAGGAGGTGGCAGCGCTATCCCTTCAAAGCCGTGTCTTTGTCATGGCTTGAGTTCGTCTTTAGTTTATTGAAAAAAACACGGATGTCCATTCCAATTTGAATTAGCAACGGAGGAGCCGCTCAATCGCCTTTTCTGTAACCGAAGCAATCCCTATCCATTCGCAGTACCCAATGGCCAGCTACTCGGCCCGCCCCCCTTATCTGTGATTGGCTAGAAATTGCCTTCATTCGCTGCTCAGATTGGTTGAATCGAGTGACGACAGATCAAGATAGGATGAATAGAGCAGTGTTTTTCAGCCTTAGAAATTCTGAGTCACGGGACGTTTTTACATTGGAAAAAATCTTGCGGCACACCACACCAAAATGTTCCAAAATTACTTTCTGTACAGTATATTTAATTATAAAACAATTTCTCAGTATTTATACTTACTCAGTGTGAAACTTGAGCCTGTTAAGATGAACACAAAGCCAAAAAACTGGCAGGAATCTTCTTCAACAGCTCTCAGTCGCTCTCTGTTTTTATTTTTTTTTAGCAGTTAGGCTTGAAAAAGTCAGAATAATCAGACAGGGGGACTTGAGCAATGTCTTTAAGCACATCAGGGCTGGTCATCTCGCTTTGCAGGCAGGTAGTATTAACGTCTCTGCCACAGTTTGAGACTTTTTGGATTTAGCAACAAAGTAACTGGATTTCCGGGCTTTCTTATTTACCTTTGTAGTTTTTCCACACAGTTGCCCATTTCTCTGTGTTTTCATGAAGGCGAACAAAATAGTCCATTGACTTGTTCTGAAGTGACGGGCGTTCATTTGGAGATGACATCTAAGCTTGTATGGTGGCATGGCGCTAGACAGCTTCTCGTGTCACGTTCAAGAACTGCTCGGATTTCTAGCCATCACCCACCTTGCTGTCCTCAATAATGTGTTGGAATAAAACACAGAGGGAGGATTGAGGGTTCGTCCTCTCCGTGTGTGTGTTTTTGTGGAAGATTTTTAAAAATTACACAGTACAGCCTATTCGAGCTCGGGCGGGCACAGCAGTCTCTTAGGGCGGGCCCGGCCCCCTAATGCCCACCCATGCCGCCGGGTCTGTGAGCTAAGGGGAAGAGACAAGAGAGTGGAGTGGACACAGGCATTCATTGGGGCCGCGCTATTTATTGGCATAAGCTTTGGCATCTCTTCCACAACAATTACAACTATTGTGGCGAGCGACATGGGGAAGAATGACAGGAGATGATCTTTTTCTTAACACCCTGTACTGAACACAACGCAGAGAAGATATACCATTTGATGCCACAACTGACAGTCATGGTTGCCCAACTTCCCATCATGCATTTGGGCGGAACAGTTAAGTCGCTACAGTATCATTTACTGAAAGCACAACAAAAATAATATTTCTCTCAAAAAAAATAAGGCTTTCAAAAAAGAAAAGCGCTCAATGCAAAGAGAACTGGCATTCCCAATCAAAATAGCTATGCAAAACAATACTCAGACTTTGGTCAAACTCGATTCAAACATTTCGTTTAGCTCAACAAATACACTAGATGGCAATATTTAGTCACAATATACAAACTATCAGAGGTCTCGTACATTGTGAAGTCAACACTCAAATGAACGTAAGGTACAATGAACCCGGAAACTACACCGTCAGTCGAGGGGCAAAACGCACTAGAAAAACTTGGCTAGATCTCTAATTAATTTAAAACTCGCCCTTGACACCTTGTGGTGTATTTCAATAACTACCTTCCACAATGGCGAGCTATCTATTTTTTTTGACTGAAAATTTTACAAATTTTATTAAAAGGAAAACATACAGGGGGGTTTTAATACAAAATTACTATAACTTGTACTGGCATTTATCTTTTAAGAATTCCACTTCTTTCTATCCGTGGATCCTTTTCAAAGAAAGAATGTTAATAATGTTAATGCCATCTTATGGATTTATTCTTATAATAAACAAATACAGTACTTATGTACAGTATGTTGAATGTATATATCAGTCTTGTCTTATCTCTTCATTCCAACAACAATTTACAGAAAAATATGGCATATTTTAGAGATGGTTTGAATTGCGATCAATTACGATTAATTACTTTTTAAGCTGCGATTAACTCGAAAATTTTAATCATTTGACAGCTGTAGTTTTTTGGTTTTTCAGCCATCAGTATTCAGAATCAATATTGGGACATCCCTTGTTGATAGTCAATTCACCTCTGCTCATGCTCATCAACTTCCATCTCTCCTTCACCTCTTCCTACACTCTGCTGCTCTACTTTGGACAGAAATGGGGATATATCACTGTAACTTGTTATGCAATTAATTTGCGTTTCTCAACTGGTAGGTTGCAAATGAATGAAGGTTTTTTATTTTGAGCATGCTCAAAAAACAAATACAGTATACAGTAACTCACAATAATTACTGTCGCTCGAAAGGGGTTGGGAAAAGAAAACTTATTAATCCAACCCCTGATCTCATCGTAGTCTTATTTCGGGGGATACGCATGTCCTTCGACTTCAAGTTCACACAATGAAGAGAGAAAAAAAAGAACAAAAACAACTAAACATATAGATAAACAACTCAACCAACAGAATTGGCTCATTATTAATATTTGTTAGAGATGTCCCGATCTGATATTTGGATCGGATCGGACGCTGATATGGGCAGAAAAAATGCGCATCGGTATCGGATCGGCCAACACGGAAAAATTCCGATCCAGACTTCCGGTCCGGGTTTTCCGCTCCGGGTTTTCCAGCGCACCGATTTACATAATCCATTCCAGTTTTTGCTTCGGTTTCCCTAAAATCCGGTCCGCATTTTATGGCACACCTTCAACACACTACATTTACATTACCGTCTCCCAATTTACCGAGAGACTTTATCGGTAAAAATGTCAGCAGTGTGGGATCATTTCACCTTAAAGGACGACGAAGATGAAGAGGCAGAGTGCAACATGTTAAGAAAACCGAAGACAAAAAGAAAGGTCCTACGCAAGTAACACTGGCAGAAACTTTTGCTATGCGTGACAAACTGGCACTCGACAGTCCCAAAGCTCAGCGAATAACAAGAGTCATTGCAGAAGAATTTATTCTGGATGACGAGCCATTATCTCTCGTAAATAAAAACGCACCATCCAACACTTAGAACCACGGTACAACATGCCAAGCCGTCATTACATCCTTGAGCGATTCGGCCGTGGAGGATTCGAGAACGATTCACAAACATCCAAATTCCGATTATTAAAATATGTCAAGTAAAGCGGAACTAATACACAGCGCGGTCTTCGGGACGCAATGAGAAACGGACCGCATTGTGTCCCGAGAGTAAACATCATGCTTGTCATAGACCCAGGCAATGCCAATGCTCAACTCACGGCTTTAGCTCAACTCATGCCGCTGGATAAAAAAACACAAGAATACCAGACTGCTGCTCACAGCCGCTACAAACTACATCAACGTTGTTTTACTGTAGAAAGTAGATATCATATGTATAGAGAACTAGATGCGAAATGACAGACTCAACGGCGTTAGCAACATTGAAGTATTGAAAACTAGTTGCGTTAGTAAACAGCCGCCATCTTAAAGCAGGAGACTTCCCTAGTAGGCTGTTGTGAACCTTCCAAGCGGACCAAATTAACTTTTTATCTAAAATACTCCTAAATCGGCAAAATCATGACTTGAATCTATCTTCAAAACAGTTTTAAAACTTTCACATGTTGAAAGTAGACAGAAGGGAAATTTTGGAATAACGGGAGCAATTTTAACAACTTTAACAGTTGATTCGCAAAATTAAATGAATTGAATGTAGTTTAAAGCTGCTGATACAGAGTGGGGACTTGAGTATTTTATTTACTGTTTTAAAATGTTAACTTGATACTGAAATAGTCCTTTATTTAAACCTGAGAGGCTTTTTACACAATTTTTGTAACTAATGCACGAAACATTAAAAGCATCTAATAGCTTGGAGGGTTTGTGGGATTTTCCACAGAGGTTGTTTGTGTGTTTTGCTTTTTTAAGACAGTCTACAATATTATTTGCATGTTTTACTGACTGACTATGCCATTTCTGTTTGTTATTTATAATGTTTTGTGTTTGTCACTGAATAAACAGGTCAGTTTCTTGTTACCAACCGTTGTGTATTATTCAAACTCACCTAATTCAGCTGGCTAGTTGTTATCAAGAGTACTAAAAGCTTTTTCAACATGAGTCTGACAATTAAGTAAGGAGGCTAAATAACTAAACTTTAACACATGCTCAGATAGGCCGGTATCGGTATCGGCCAGTATCGGTATTGGATCGGAAGCGCAAAACAATATCTGTATCGGATCGGAAGTGCAAAAACCTGGATCGGGACATCCCTAATAATTGTGATTATATACACATCAATTCTACTAGAATAGCAACAAAAATTGTCAGTAAATGTCATTATATTGTGACCAGACCATATCATTATACAACAATTTAATTTTGGGATATTTTGACAGTGCTTGAAGTGTTTGTCTAAATTGTTCAACAGTTTAACTCCACATACAGACACACAAAAAGTGCAAGTTGTTCGAAATCTGGGTAAGATGAAGTCTCCAGAACCTCGCAGACTATGCGTACTCTCCTGAATCTTAAAAAGGTTTTGTATATTAGATGGCAGTAAATTATTATATGCTATAAACAACATTATAGATGTTTAATATTTGACAAGATCTTCCATTTTAAGTAGTTTTGAGTGAGCAAATAGATGGTGAGTGTGGTCAAGAAATCCAACTTTATGTACTATTATAATCCTTACCGCTCGTTTCTGCAATGTGACCAATGGATTAATGGTAGATTAATAACTTTTCTCCCACACTTCAATTGAATATGTAAGATATGGGAACACCAGGGAGCAGTATAAGGTGCGGAGTGCACTACCATCCAGGTATAATTAACTTTATATTTCATGCCTATTACCGATTAGGACTCCATCTATCATTATCTGTAATTCTGAGTTATATTTAAGGTTACTAAACATCATTACTTTTGTCTATTTCAGTTAAATGATAATGTATCAATATCCATCCACTTCTTCAATTTAATTAATTCCTCATTTAAAGTAGTTACCAGTTCGTTTTGATATTCACAACTATAGAATATGTTGGTGGCATCTGCAAAAAGTATAAATTTCAGAAGGTGATATACATTATATTTATAATTAATATATAAATATTAAATAATTTTGATCCCAAAACAGACCCCTGAGGGACCCCATGAGAGATACTGAGGTATTTCTATGACCATTTCCCCATTGTTACATATTGTACCCCACCTGTTAGATAATTTCTCATCCAATCCCCAGCAACCAACCTGATACCGTACATTTATAATTTGTTGAGCAAAACTGTGTAATCAACAATGTTATTAATCTTACTTTAAAAGAGTAGTTACAAATTACTTCTCCCAAAAAGTAATTGCATTAGTAACTCAGTTACCTGAATGTAAGATTAATTAGTTACTTGGCAAAGTAACTGGTGATAATTTTCATGTTTTGTTTTGTACCCAAAAAAAACAACAACAAAAAACTTAGGTCACACTATGTGAAGTGTAAAAGGTTTTTGGGACAATTGGCCCAAGCCCAATTCTTTACCCTATTTTACCCTTTACCCTGAATTATCTGTTAAAAGTTGTTAAAATTGCTCCCATTATTGCATTAGTTCCCTTCAGTCTACTTTTGACATGTGGAAGTTTTAAAACTGTTTCATCATTTAAAGATAGATTCAAGTCAAGATTTTGCCGATTTAGGAGTATTTTAGATAAAAAGTTACTTAGGTTCGCTAGGAAGGTTCTCTACAAGAGAGCCTTCGTAAGACGTCTACTGCTTTAAGATGGCGGCTGTTTACTACGCATCTAGTTCCTATATTGTACATGTTGCGAACGCCCCCGTGTGTCATTTCGCATCTAGTTCTATATATATGTGATATCTACCATGTCTACCATATCATGTGGGCGTAGTTTGTAGGCTATCGGCTACAGTCAGGTATTATTGGAGCCACCTAGCATCGCGTTTGCTCGACGTCACAACTTTTTGGCCTTCTCCCCACTCCTGCTCTGTCGTCTCGGTGAGTCAGTCTCCCTCAGACTTTTATCGCGTCATTCAACCAATATAGCAACACATAGTAAACGGCATTGCCAAGATGAGAAAATTAATTAGATTACTCACTACTGAAAAAAATAATGTCGTTAGTAACGCAGTTATATTCTAACGCCGTTATTAACAACACTGGTGATCAATCGTGTCAAACGCTTTCTTTAAATCAATTAAAAAAAAAAACAACTGTATGCTTTTTTTTATCCAGTGCATTTGTGATTCATTCTATTGCATCAGTGATTGCCATTGAAGTAGTTGTCTTTGCTCTCGAAAACCATACTGGCCCTAATTAATTATACTATATTTTTCAAGAAACGTATTAAATTGGTAGGTAAATAGTTTTTCCAAGATTTTAGAAAATTGTGTTAATATGTGTATACGTAGTGAAAACCCGGAATTGATAGACAAATTAGAGAATTGAATTTTAATCAAAGTATTTGAAATTGTGGCTATGGAAAACTGTTATCAAGCTGTCTTCTCATCAAGACAAGAGAAATTCTGCTCTCACATAGACATATACGCACAAAGTGGGAAAACATCTGGTTTGACCTTATCACTGCAGACATTTGGACCACACAAAATCAGTCGTTACATGCTTCTCATTGCCCTTTACAGCCTAACACGCAGTGCAGTGACAGTGGTAAAAATGAGTGCTACCACCCACCCCCACACACTTAGGTTCATGTCACTCTTTATCATATGGACAGCACACGGAACAAATGTCATCCAAGTCTACCACGCACAAGTGTTGCAACAATCACAAGCATGGAAGCAGCTTGTTGAACTAACAACCCTACTAATCTGTCTACGTTCCTCCTCCCTCTTTGCCAAATCTATGAAGTGATCGGAAAGCAGTGTTTTTTTTTTTTTTTTGTTTTTGTTTTTTTTTTAATGAAAGCTAGAAGATAACCTGGTTGACAAGCGGCAGACCCTCTTGCCCTCCCGTCTGATTCTGTCCATCCCTGCAGGCTCCCTGAGGGTTTGTCTCTGAGGATGGTGCTATGATGAATAGGCCTGTCCAAGCTAACCTAGCAGAGACCAATTAGAGTGAGGGAACGGAAGACGAAATAAAAACAGACGCGGAGGAAGAGTAAAAGGAGAAAAGTGGGATGGAGTGGAAGGGCAGAGAGGTTAAAAGCAGGTAGCAGAATTGGGGCAAAGTGGAAAGTTTAAGGGTGTATCGTTTTCTACAAGTGTGTGCGCGCACACAGCCTGTCAGCGGTGAAGTAGAGTAGCCAGTGTGAGGCCTAGAAGTGTTAACCTCGTCTGCGGCTTCTACTTGGAAAGCCTTTGACAGCGGAGATGGGTAAACAGGACAAATTCTTTCTCCTCTTCCTTCCTCAGAAAACTACAGCCTCTTGCATATCACATTTGCCATGCTAGTGTTTTATCACAGCCTTCATGGGGTCGATTTTGTGACATGAAATGGAATGTAACCAACCAACGAAGCGATCTTCCTGACAAACAAGCAGTATTTTTTTAATACCGCGTTAGAGTATAACGGCATTACTAACGGTGTTATTTTTGTCAGTAGTGAGTAATCTAATTAATAAATTTTCCCATCTTTGCAACGCCGTTAGCGTTATTAAGGATGTGAAGGCGTGCGTTACTACAATTTGGTTGAACGACGAGAGATGTCCGAGAGACACGGAGAGGGCAGACCGGGAGAGGGGAGAAGGGAAGGGGATTGTGACGCTGTTGAAAACGCGGTGCTTGATGGCTCGGAGGGTTAGCATAGCATTTGCGTTCTCACTAGCATTAGCATTTAGCACGGCGAGCGTAATCTTAGGGCACTCTCGGGGAACTTTTTCTTTACATACAATTCGTGGCGTTCAGATGGGTACAATTAATTTAAATTAATGGACTGATTTCCCATTCAGTATTCATTATCATCATTGAGTGGACATTCTCCTTGTAGATGCTACAATATAATAATCTGTTTTTGTTTTTTATTACCAAAAAAAAGTCACTTGCCCTAAACTCTTCTTGAATGAAGTATTCATAAACCTTGGATATTTTTTTCTAAATCAAAACAACTGGAGCAAAGATAGAAGAGGGAAGAGATTCAGGGCTGTACCTGCATATTGAAAAAATATCTATATATACAGTATTTGGGGTGTGGTGGTACACACAAGTGACGGATCAGTACATACAATGGTTAGGTGCGGGTTCAGTACAACAGGAAAAACAAAAAGGCTTTTTTCTAACAGTATTTGAGAGTTAAAGTTTATATACTGTACCATTACACTCTTACAAATGTGTATGTAAAATGTAAAAAGGGTGACCTATGTATTTTTGGGGGGAATGAAAAACAGTTCAATTCAATCATTTAATTTAAACATATTTGATGTGAAACACTTTATAGACTGGATCATGTAATAACATGCATGAAAAGTAACGTCAGTTACTTTGCTGGGTAACTAGTTACTCTTACGTAGAGGTAACTGAGTTACTAACACAATTGCTTTTTGGGAGAAGTAATTTGTAACTAATTACTTTTTTTAAAGTAAGATTAACAACACCGCAAACAAGTAAGAGGTTGTAAATTAAAAAAATAAATAAATAAAATAAAATAGCGACTTACAAAATGCAGTCCTCTCCTAGTTTTGTTTGTTTCTTTGTCGAGGGCTAGTAAGCATTGGATGGGTTGCATCAAGAAGGGCAGTGCAAAAAGTAAAATTTACCCAAACAAATCATGAGATTGTTAATTGGGAGAAGCTGAAGTCGCGACTTTTTTTTTCCAAAAGTGGTACTTGAGTATTACAAAACGTTTTACCTAATTATTAAATATTAAAAGCAAGCATTTAAACATTGTGAAAAAGTTCAACACTTCATGCCAGAAATTTCAACAGGTGAAAATGGTATTTTATAAGGAATCATTACATAGTCAAATATTTCAAGTATTTTTTTCTTGCCATCTTGATGATTATGGCTTAAGGGTACTGAAAAGCTTAAAATTCAGTATCTAAGAAAATTCAAATATGTTATAAAATACAAAACTTATCAGAAAGGTGTGTTTTAAGCACTTGAGCAGCTGAAAAGTAGGTTCATTTCTATGCCCTCAATACTTAATAGACGCTTATTGGCATGGAGGTCATCAATCAGTGGCATTGTAATGGAATCTATGACCTTCAAGTGATCTGCATTGTTGGGTTTGGTGTCTCTCATCCTCCTCTTGATACTAACAGATTTTCTATGGGGTTCCAGTCAGGGGAGTTTGCTGGCCAATTGGCACAGTAACAGCACTGTCATCAAATGGGCTTTTGGTCCCATTGGCAGTGTGAGCACATTCAAAGTCCTGCTGAAAAATAAAATCAGCCTCTCCATAGAGCTTTTTAGAAGAGTGCTCTAGAAATGTCACAATAAAACACCAGAGTGTAGTATAACTGTAGTCGTAGAAAAAACAGTGGACCAACAGTATATGGAATGTTCATTCATCCTCCACACCTTGATTTCAGAATGAAATGCAAAATGTAGTTTTCCGGAATCATATGACAGTTAAGGCTTCTTACCAGACCTTAGAGGCAGTTTAAAGACTCAGGGGACCTTTGCAGGGATTTTATGTTATCTGATTAAGGTGCGACGCTAAAAGTTTTAATATAGATTATTGTGGAAAAAGTTCAAATTATATAAAATGTACCAGTACTTTTCTATATTTGGCATGAAAGCATTAGAATACAGGAAGTTTTTTTTCTTATCTGTCACTTGCTTTAACACACATTTGCCAAGTTGTAATGTCAAGGTTAGTTTACTCCAGTACTTCTCAAATAGTGGGGCGCGCCCCCCTGGGGGGGCGCAGAGCGATGCCAGGGGGGGCGCATGTGACCTCGGGGAACATGTTTTTTTTTTTTTTTTTTGCCGTACTGGAATAAAGTGTACTTGCACATCCACTCAGTAGGTGGCAGTGGCGCTCTCATTTTCAGAGTGCGCGCAGTATTTTTGAACTAAGGAAGAGCACTCAGCACAAACAGACAACAGATATGAAGAGCAGTGTGCCACCGCCGTTTTCGAAAGCCGTTTTCCGACCGGACTCACTCACGCAGCGACCCACTGCCTTGTCCGGTTCTCACGTCGCCGCCCGAGAAGTGCCATTTTCGGCTTGGGATCGTCACGACGACCGCCCTCACCTACGGTTCTACCTCGGCCGCCGTGAATGCGCTTTTTTCGTGCTGTTTGCCTTTTAGCTTTGACTTTTAATACAGTGGGTGATGATGAAAGACCACTGTTTACTGTGTCTAAAAATAATTATAGCAGACAGCCAGAAGCCAAATCAATTAAGACGCCACTTAAAGACATTAGACCCCAATGTCATTGTTAAGCCGCTTGATTTTTTTCAGTGAAAACGTGCCGAATATTGCCAACAATCGTCCTGCTTTGTCAGTGTTATATCAGTAAACCAGTGAGCATTGTTAGCATGCTAATTGCAAAATAACTCCACACCATTGCAAAGGAGGTAAATACTGTGAGCAGCAAAAATAAAAACTCTCCTGTCCAAGGACACTTTTTTTTTCTCTCTTTTATTCAGATTTGTTTTTTCGGTCAAATTTTTTGGCACATTGTCCTCATGAGTGAATGTTTCTAATCAATTTTAATTTGTTATTATTTACTGATTTTATTACATTTTATTTTTCTGTATCAAATGGTCAAAAATGTACCTTGAGTGTATTTTTTAGTTGGATGTGATTTTTTTTTTTTTTAAATTCAGGCAAATTGATGCACGTCAAGTCTTCTCTGTTACAAACAAAACAATGTTAATAAAGTTATGCTTTATTATAAGTTGATCTATGTTACTTTTTTTCTTTATTAGAAAAAAAGGACACAATGTTAGGCAGATGCGTATTTATAATAATTTTATAGACAAATGATACTATTTACACTGGCGGCAGAGAGTTTGGGGGGGGGCGCGAAACATTTTTCTTCTTCCTTGGGGGGCGTGACAGAAAATAATTGAGAAGCACTGGTTTACTCCAAAATGCTCCTGTTCTGGTTCTAAATGTGGAGCGAAGAACAATTCTGCTGTTGCTTATTCTAGTTTAGATGCAATCGCATTACACCCTTCTGTATTTTATGTATTATATCATTTATCCATGAAAAAATTCCACTTTCCCAAAACTATGTATATATGAAATATATTTTTCAGTAGGCCTGTAAATGCATTTTCAATTTGAAGTTTTTCAGGTTTTTCACAACCGTACACACCATGTGATATTATTGCTGGCAGTTTTTTTTTCTGGGTTTTGGGGTCAGCGCAACAGAAGGGACACACAATTCTGACGGCGAAGACAGCAACGCACGAAAGAATCATTATCGTTCCTCTCAGTCTGCAGCAGAATGGTATTTTGTTTTTCTATCAATATACATTGGTCTAGTATAGAATAGCCCTCTCATTGAACAACACAGATATTCATCAGACAATATAGTAAATTTAGTCGGAGTTTAAACTAATAGTCATCATGTGGGTCTAAGGCTGCAGCTATCGATTATTTTGGTAGTCGATACATCTATGAACTCGTTAGTTTGAATAATCGAATAATTAGATTAAGAACATTTAATGTGTTGAAGAATTAATGTGAGGAGATATAAAACAAAGGCTTGCTAAGATTGCACTGTCAAGCGAGCATTAAATGCGAACATTAAATAAAATCCCGAGTGTTTCTTCAATGCAGAATTACACTTTCATTTAAAAAATTTAAAACATCTGAGTTTAGCCTCAAACGGTACTAAAAAAAAAAAAAAAAATACAACAAAAAAACAATTGGATAGCTTGCATAGCAAAAGTCCGCAAGCTTAACTTTTTTTTTTTTTTTTTTTTTAACAATACTCTTAACAAATCTTTCAAACACATATTCCCACAAAAAACAGCTAAAATATACCTATGATTACAAATTAGGGCTGTCAAAATTATCGCGTTGACGGGCGTTAATTAATTTTTTTAATTAATCACGTTAAAATACTTGACGCAATGAACACACATGCCCCGCTCAAACAGATTAAAATGACAGCACAGTGCCATGTCCACATGTTACTTGTGTTTTTTGTCTCCCTCTGCTGGCACTTTGGTGCAACTGATTTTATTGGGTTAAAGCACCATGAGAATTGTGTAATTATTGACATCAACAATGGCGAGCTATTAGTTTATTTTTTGATTGAAAATTTTACACATTTTATTAAAACGAAAACATTAAGAGGGGTTTTAATATAAAATTTCTATAACTTGTACTAACATTTATCTTTTAAGAACTACAAGTCTTTCCCTCCATGGATCACTTTAACAGAATGTTAATGTTAAATGCCATCTTGATTTCTTGATTTTTTTTTTTTTGTTATGATAAACAAATACAGTACTTATGTACTGTATGTTGAATGTATATATCCGTCTTGTGTCTCATCTTTCCATTCCAACAATAATTTACAGAAAAATATGGCATATTTTATAGATGGTTTGAATTGCGATTAATTACGAATAATGAATTTTTAAGCTTTGATACACTCGATTAAAAATTTTAATCGTTTGACAGCCCTATTACAAATGCATTAAAAAAAAAACATTAGCTTATGTTGGTCTTAACAGGGAGAAGCTGTATTCAGCCATTTTAAATGAGTTATGTCATTTTCACCGTTTCCACTAGAGTGCACTGTATCCACCCAAATCAATAAAACTAAATGCAAATACTTTCAAAACAAACCATTACAACGCCACTCGAATTAAGCGAATACTCGAAGCAGCAAAATTTTATTCAAAGTTTTTTTTCCCAATCGAATTACTCGAGTTAATCGATTAATCATTGCAGCACTATGTGGGTCATAATTTATTTTGTACTACACATTAATGAATAATGAGTGATCGCACATCTCTTTAAACATCTTGCGTCACCCGTTTCCATCTTTAGTATAATGTGTAAAATGGTCCATTAAACCAGCATAAAATAACATGTGAAGCCTTGTTGCATCTTCATTTGATGACAACTGATTCCATTTTAGACCCGCCTAAAAAATCCAGACAAAAAAAAAGTTTCTGGCTGTAACTCGGCGATTCAGCACTCAATTGCTCTCAGCACTAATCTTCAAAGATATTTTATGTATTTAGAAGCAAATCATCAAAATGACAGAACATTCTCCATAAAGACATTATCCCAGTGATTGAGAATATTTACTTAATGGCCACGACATAATACGCACCTGCACAACTTAATGAGATCCGATAGTAACCGCATCTCTCGACTGTCCTCCATTTGCTCCGAGCCATCCACTCCCCATATGAGAGACAATTACAAACAAGCCGGCTCCCATTTATGCCCAACAATTAATCTGCATCAGAGCAGGCCTCCTCCATAAACGAATGCGGGAACACAGAGGAGACGGATACGAGCGGAATGAAGTCGAGTCAACAGAGAGAGCGAGAGGGGAAGGCTGACAGCACAATTAGGCTTTTTAATTCTCTGCTTGAGTGGGCCGGTCCAGTCTTTATGCTAATTAGAAGGCCACGGACATGTCATAAATCTCTATGATCCTGCCTCATTTCCTCCTCTGTCTGTCTCTTTCAGACACAAAGTTCACTCATTACTTTTTATGTCGAGGCTGTGCGCTTGCTGTGTAAATATACTAGGACTAAAATTGATTTTGCCACTTCGAATTAGGCGAATAGGCATTGCAACATCTCCACACAGTAGATTTGCTGGCTATTAATTCGCTGTAATAGTTTTTCAGCCTGTGTTGTGTGTGAACAGAAACAAAACAACACTTGAATGCATTAAAAAATATCCTCTTATTCTTATTTGTTCACGTCTGTTCATCTTATTTGACGGACAAGGCTAATGATGAGAAAGCAGGGAAACAATCCGCACATAATTGGGGAAGCACATTAAAAGAGAGCTGAAGAGGGAGACTGAAAGAGATCCATAAGTGGACAACTGGTGGCTTTAGACGCAAGCTGCTCATATTTTCACCCTCATTTAGGTCAGGCTTTTTGCAGAGCCAATTTAAACAGAGAGTTGTACGCTGGTTAAGTAAACGAGGGCAAAAGCAGGAGTTTTTTTTTTATTTATTGAAATTGCTACAAAAATATTTCAGATTTGTCTCTTCCTCTGGAGCTTGACCTTATCATGAACTAGATCACCGGGCTGCTGGACAAGTGTCCAAACGGCCACACCCCCCACTAAAGCCATGTGCAGCAGGTACATGGCCGCAAGCATGCAGGTGAGCATCGCAGATACGAACAGGCTAAGCAAGCACGCGGGTGTCGCTACCAGTAGCAAGACTGTGTGACGAAGGGCGCTGAAGACAAACGGTGGGATGGCTAGGACCAGTCCGACCAGTGTAGATGTCAAGATGGAGTACATGCTCAGAGGAGACAGCAGGAGAGAGACCAAGGACTCACTCGCGGATAACCCCTGCAAAGAAAGTACATGTACTACGAACTTGTTTCAGTGTTACAGTTGTGTTCAAAATTATTCAACCCCTACAGTGGATACATGTTTTGGCAAGATGAACATTCATTTTTCATCTTGTTTATAATCACATCAAACAATGACATGTCAAAGACAAATACAACCAAATTTACAAAAACATTTTCTAGAATATTCCAATTAGTGGCCTTTCTGTGATTACTAGCGGTGCAACGGTTTGCGGTTCAAAGCCGAACCGTTCGGTTCGCCCTGTACGGTTCAATACGCCTTTATGAACCACGCCTTTTCGGTTTTGCAATTAAAGTATTCCGAATGCTTGTGGAATGAATTGATCAAGCTCTGTGTGCCTCTGTGTGACGTGAAGCACCGCTGTGGAGAAATTCCCGCCCCGCAAGTAAATGTCGGATCGCTGTCAAGCACCTGTGTAATAGAAGCCGAGTAACGCCCTCTCTCGCTTACGAGCGAAGT
Source organism: Corythoichthys intestinalis (assembly GCF_030265065.1). Lineage (NCBI taxonomy): Eukaryota > Metazoa > Chordata > Actinopteri > Syngnathiformes > Syngnathidae > Corythoichthys > Corythoichthys intestinalis. The sequence goes on from NC_080402.1 coordinate 25,179,861, forward strand.
GAAAGTGAAACAAGAAAGAAAACAAATAGCTATGGCAAGCGGAGGAGTGGAGAGACCGAATTCTGAGGAAGCACTGGCTTCTTTCAAATCTGTGGTGTGGCAACATTTTGGTTTCCCTGTGGATTACAATGCGGAGGGAGAGAAAATATTGAAGAAGAAAAAAAATGCAAGCATTGCTCAGCGCCTGTTCCCCATGCTAATAGCAACACTTTTATAACATGACTCTGGCACCTCAGCCGGCATCACCCACAGATATCACTTTCTCAGGGTAGGACAACCCCGAAGATTACACCAGTGAAAACACACGGCGGGCTTCGTTAATTTATTTGCAACGCTTGACCCGCGTTACATTGTTCTTCGCGGACATATTTCTCCAACAACGTAATCCCCGACATTTATGAAATGGCACGCAAAGCCATCGAAGATGATTTCACTAAAGCACATAGTTTCGCCCTGACCACTGATAGTTGGAAGTTGGACGTCCCGTGCTACAGAGTGCTACTACCTAACTGTGACGGTCCACTATAATTCATACCTGTCAAATTGTACGGTCTTGTCGTAATTTGTACAAGTGAGCACTCATTTTTAAATGTGTACGCCGTACATTACGTTCAAAATCTGCACGTTTTTCGTGCATTCCGTTTTGTTTTTTTTTCATCCGTTCGGATTTGGTCACCATTTCTGCAACAAGACAATGCGCTGGTTGAATGACGCGAGAAAAGTCAGAGACTCGGAGAGGGAAGAGTGTTTGTTGAGACGCTGTTGCAAACGCGATGCTAGACTAGGTGGCTCCAATATTACCTGACTTAGCCGACAACATACAATCCACGCCTAGATATATCATGCATATAGAACTACATGCAAAATGACAGACTCGGTAGCATTAGTAAACAGCCGCCATTTTAGAGCAGTAAACTTCTCAGAAAGGCTCTGTTGTAGTTAAACCTTACGAGCGAACCTAAGCAACTTTTTATCTAAAATACTCCTAAATCGGCAAAATCTTGACTTGAGTCTATCTTTAAAGGATGAAACAGTTTTAAAATTTTCACATGTCAAAAGTAGACAGAAGGAAAGTAACGCAAAAATGGGAGCAATTTTATCAACTTTAACGGTTGATTCACAACATTAAATGACCTCCAAACATAGCAGAGGTTACTATGTTTTTTTTGTTTTGTTTTGTTTTTTAATGAAGAAAAAAAAAACATGAAAGGTATCACCAGTTACTTTGCCAAGTAACTTTTTTACTACTGTGTGTGTATTTCAGTAGTCTGTCACTACACTAGCCAAAGAGCTAAGAGGCATTTTAACAATCGAAAATGTTTACATTTTAAGTGTTTATTTCATTTTTTTACAAGAAAAATAAAGGCAGTTTAAAAAAGGCAAAACGCAAACCGAAACCGAACCGAAACCGTGATCCCAAAACCGAGGTTCAAAACCGAACCGTGGGCTAACTGAACCGTTGCACCCCTAGTGATTACCTCATTGACAAAATTATTCAAACCCCGCCCCCCAAATTCCACAACTCTTAAGTACAAAGGTTTCCATCAGGTGTTGTCAAACAGCTGATGAAAACATCTGTAGATGTGAACGGAACCCTAATGAGCAGCAATTAAGCAGATTTAAAAGGCTGTGACACATGACTCTTCTTGGCAGTTAATGGATATAAAAAGATAGCCAAAGGACTAAAAATTTCGGGAGACAATTGGGAGCATAGTCCGCAAGTTTAAAGCTAAAGGCACAGTGGAAACGCTACCTGGACGTGGTAGAAAGAGGTTACTGTCTGCAACTGCTGTGCAATACCTGAAGCGAAAGGTGGAGAAAAATATCCGGGTGGCAGCTGAGGAATTACGACAGGACGACAGGACAAAATAGGAATTAGGAAGGTATTCAAGTTTCATCCCAAACAATAAGAAGCACACAGCGAAATGATGGCTTCCATGCAAGAACTCCCATGCAAACCCCCCTGCTGACTCCAAAGCACAAGAAGAGTCGACTCCAGTATGCCAAAAACCATGAGGACAAACCACAAAGGTTTTGGGATACTGTTCTCTGGAGTGATGAGATCAAACTGGAACTTTTTGGGCCGATGGATCAATGGTGCGTGTGGAGGAGAAAGAATGCTGCCGATAAAGAAAAGAACACCCTCCTTATTGTGAAGCACGGTGGGGGGTCAGTCATGCTTTGGAGTTGTTTTGCTTCTTCAGGTACAGGGAATCTTCAGTGTGTGCAAGGTATTATGAATTCAATTCACAACCAGGAGATCTTGGATGCAAATGTCATGCAGACATTGACAAAGCTGAAGCTTGGGTGAGGTTGGACCTTCCAACAGGGCAATGATCCTAAGCATACCTCAACAGCTTCCACATCTTGGTTGCAAAAGAAGTGCTGGAAGATTCTGGAGTGGCCATCGCAATCACCAGACTTAAATCCCATTTGAAATCTCTGGTGGTACTTAAAAAAGGCAGTTGCAGCACGGAAGCCCAAAAATTCAATGAACTGGAGGCCTTTGCCCATCTGCAAGAATCGTGTGTTGAAGGAATCTGACCTTCTAGCTAGACGACCGCCGGAATCGCGCCAGCCAAACCGCCGGACCCGTGCTGGCTGAGCTTTAACAACCTGGGCCGGCGAGATCCTGACGATCCGATGTTCTGACAAATTTTGCGACCCATCAAAAATTGCTACCTTGCGGTTTTGCACATGCGCGTAACGTTAAAAATGGCCGCTAATGCGCCGATTCCAAAGTAAACACTACAAACTTTCTTTAAATAAAGGAATATTTACTTAGGTTTGATCATGTAAAGACATGTACAAAAGTTCTCAGACACATCCTACCATGTTAGCTGCACACAGCAACTGCTACCCGCGCTCTCACTGTTAATGACTTCGCCGTGTCGTTAAATATTAATTTACGCCATTTTCGTGTTGCACATTTAAGTTTATGATGTATCTAGTTTAGTTAGCACCTTTGGATAACATTGAGAGTCCAACTGAATGTAAAAGAGGACTTTTTCAGCGCCACAAAAGCTTTGGGAGCTAAATTTTATAAGGGAGCAAATTTTGACAGAACACCGGCCAAAAAGGGCAAACTCTGCGCGGTCACCTTAGTCTTAACCCTTTGTACCGACTCCATTTTGAAAGGTTTAAAGAAGGCTCACTGAGAACAAGTTGACAATTTATTCGAGTCGGCAGCGATCAAACAGAAAGGCGAAACAGACACAGACTCAGGCGAGAGGAAACTCATTCCAAGGTCACCATATCACACGTCAACAAAAGGTTCCCGAGAAAAATAAATAAATAAATATTCAGTCTTTTGAAGGCTCACACGGGGCGGGCCCTGAGCAGGAAGAAGGGTGTGTTTGGGATTATTGTGTTTGTGGATTCCACGGGAGGATTCAGGAGTTACTGTTGTCAGGGCAACGAGGGTTGTGGATTTTGCCACCTCAGCGTCAAAGGGGCTCTTGGAGTCTTATCAGTCGTGTTATCCATTGGATATTCTCCGGTGTTCCTTGAGTTGGGACAGGGCGTCCCGCCCTTTATTCTGGACTGTCCGGGAGAACTGATTGCGAGAGTTGGTGGTGCAGACATGGGCTTGTCAGCATCAATCTTGCTCATGACGCACACGTTGTGCTTCCATGATAACAAGACGTTGTGTATCTTTTATGCCCTATATTCTGCTTGTTTTCCTTAAACTATGGTATAAGTGCTATTTATTTTATATTTGGTGTGTTAGAGTAATACAAACAGTCAAACAGTAAATACGAGAAACGATACTATTCCCTGATTGATTATATTAAGTCTGCTAGAATAATGCAAATGGTTAGACGGTGCTTTCAGTGTCAAGCTATCCTTCACGTCTAAAGGACGAAAAGGACGTTGTACTAAAGTTATACATACCTAAGGGGTTGAATAAAAATTTTGTCGGTGAAGTAATCACAGAAAGGCCATAAAGTGGAATATTCCCAAAAATATTCTTGTTATTTCAGTTGTATTTGTCTATTTGACATGTCATTATTTAATGTGATTATAAACAAGATGAAAAATTAATGTCAAACTGGCAAAAAACACTTATCTACTGTGAGGGTTGAATAATTTTGAACACAACTGTATCGTCAAATACAATTTCAAATGGAAAGGGCCATGTTTCTTCACTTTGAATTTCAAGCTTGGAAACAATTTTACTACCAAAAAAAATCATCAGTAAATCGCAACGATGCACCATTTTGCATACAAGATTATTATATGGGTAAATGGGAGTTGTGGCTAGAATTAGCTCAGCACTGACCTCACAACATGTGATTTCTACCTGTGGGACTATCTCAAAAGTAAGCCTTGAGCAAAAGCAGAAAATTAGCTGGCAAGGTAAAAAGAAATATAGACAACAATGTGCTAAGGTTTTTACAGCCGAGGGCTATACTTCCCGTATATTTTTGAGAGGACCCTAACTCACTGGCTTCCATTCATGGCACTAGACCATTTTGACTGGGAGAGTCTGATTGGTGAATGATTGCTGCCAGACAAGCCTAAATGAATTCAATGTCTAGTAGTGCAGGGGTCCCCAACCTTTTTCGCACCACGGACCAGTGTGATTTGGGTCTTTTTTTCGTCGACCGGCAATGTGCGAGATGGTCCCATCTAGGTGTGATGGGAGAAAGTAGCCACGTTTACATGCTGACTTTTATTCATACCGATTCAAATCATTCCGAATGGAAATTTCAGATCAGCTGTTTACATGTCACTTCATCTATTCCGATCCAGCGTTTACATGTGACTGCCTTTATTCCGAAAGGACGTTTGACAACTGCCGTCTGACATGCGCAGATTCATCAAAACAAAGCGTCACGTTGCAAAACATGGAGATCGATCGTCGGAATGCTGCTGTTTTAACTTTAACCCACTTGTTGTGTTTGTGGGGTCGTATCCGCTTCTGCTGTTTTGCTCTTTTGCCTTGTAGTAGCCGGTTTTCCACCGGTTTCTAATCTGGTCAACGCTCCGGTCTATTCCGGCTTCGTGTAACCTCTCGTGAACTTTTTTAAATAGTTCACCGTTCCTCGTTTTACGCCTGTCTCAGCAAGCAATTATATTCAATTCTTTTAAAGTTTGAATTAAACACAGTCTTTCCGCCGGACTCCAATTAGGTGCGCTGTGCTTGGAAGCCATGTTGCAAGTGACGTTACTTACGTCACAAAGTGACGTCACCACGTCAGTACGGAGCATGTGCAGAAAGAACGCAACCAGACACCATTCCGCTTCCCTGTTTACATGATACAATTTTACTTCTAATCGGTTTGGGAAAAGGAATATTCCACCCCTGTGAATCGGAATGAAATTCCATTCGGTTTGGGCCTGTTCGTTCCGAATGAGGTGTTTATATGGAACACATTTATTCGGTTTGAACAAATATTCCGATTGTAATTGGAATATTTGGCTCCATGTAAACGTGGCAACTGAGACACGTAATGTGTTCCTTATGTCCAGTCTTCTCTGTAACTTTGTCTTGGTCTCAGTCATTGCTAGGCCTGTCGCGATAACAAATTTTAATGTGCGATAATTTATCTCATAAATTATTGCGATATGCGATATTATTGCGCCCTCCCCCCAAAAAGTTTTTTTTTAAACCAATTTACAGTAACACAGTGAGAATACATAATATATATTAATAGATCTAGTACACCCATTTAAATGCGATAAATGTTTACTCTCAAATTCAAAAATACTTTTTAAGAAATCACAACTAAAAACAATAGAACATGCCTCTTTTAAAGGGTATTAAAACACTAAGGGGCTGTGAGATATAAATATAACCGTTATGTGGCAAGATAACAAATATTAATAAAGTTAACAAAAATAAATAAATCGCATTCATGAGCAATTATCGAAAATAGATCGAAAATTACGAACATTTCCGAAAGTATTCCGGAAACAGCCGAATGGGGCGGAGACGTCATAACAAGGAAACGAAAGGTCGAGACAGGTGCAATTGTTGTGTATCGACGAGAGAGTTGTGTTCGTGTTTTATCAAAAAATGGCTAAAATGGTTCAACCTTGTCATGCTATGTGGTCTACAAATAGCCATTTGTCGCAATGTAGTACCCATGAGTTCCCGAACGCGTGAAAAAGAACTGGACTACGCAGACAATGAGTAAAGTTCATCCGTGCTAAAAGGGCTAATTTTGCAGACCCGGCCTCCGGCACGGTTTTGTGTGGTGCGCATTTTACACCTGAAAGCTATTCGAACTATGGACAAATGAAATCAGGTTTTGCTAAGAAATTGCTGATGAAAGCAGCCACCAAACACGCGCAGCCACCTAAATGTCCCGAGATATCAAGAAAGAGGACGACTGGCTCTGATGAGACCACCCCAGGCTAACCAAAGGAGCAGATCAGCCAAGCTCGAAATGGCCAGAGTGAGTACTCTTTTATAATAAAAACATATCACGCCTTGGATATAGGACTGGACACATGTATTAATTATCGCTCGTAAAATATATAGAACAAATCCTCGAATCCCATTCATATTTGTGTCTGTTGGCAGAGCGAAAACCTATGATAGCACAATAAATGATAATTATTCTATACATTACATTATTTTGCGGTCACGGTGTATCAGCTTCACAAAAAGAAATGCAAAACAAACCATTCGGTGTTTCCCGCAAGATATGTTGCCAGTGTTTCATCAGTGTGATTGCTCCCCTCAATGATCCTTTCATTTGGCTGCAATGGCTTTCGTTAGGGCTCAAATTCGTAACCCAAAACCCCAAAGAAAGGTTCATAACTCTCCTCGTCACCATTAGAAGAATGTTCGTTACGTCGGATTCGTCACTCCAACTAGAAACAAAATTGTCCGCCATCATCGCCGCCATTCAGTACTAAGCACTGAGCCGGTTGTTTCCTTGTCGTGACATCACGCACACAATATGCTAGATTTCCGGGATCTCGAGGGCGGGTCCTTTTAGCTTGACAATCGATCCAAATTTCTATCATTTTCTTGGTGTTGTGATGTGTGTAATTACACGAGGTGGCATGATATGAATCCAAAAGGCATGCGTTTATGGATAAATGATGGAATATTAGCATTTCCCCAGGTGTTGTCATACCCTTTAAGTAGAAGACAACAATATTAATACCGCACAAAGAAACACAAAATAAATGTCTTTTTCAAGAAAAAAAAATCAAATGTAATAACTTAAGCACTTAAGCAAATGAAAACCTTTCCCCTCATAGCTTCTGCTATGGCGTTCCATGTGTAATATTCTGATTGGATGTTTTCCGAGGCACCCTGAAGCACATGGAACGGTGATGTTGTTTTGTTCATGTGACGCGGCAGTAAGAGAGAAAGAGCCTGCCGAGAGCCACAGGTTGAGGAAGTGTTGTTAGCGCTGTGTGTTAATAAAAAACAAAGTTGTCAGCACGTCGTCTGTTTGATATAATTGCCAAAAAAACACACATAATAGGACACCATAGAGCTTCCTTTTTAATGTTGTCCTTATAATGTTGATCTGCTGCATCATAAATCACTTTGTGACTTTCCACCTCCATGATGAAGCGTTTTTCGTACATGTTCGCTCTGAATAAGCAACGGGGCTGTTGACGCCAGGCCTGGTTGTGACGGATGCGTCTCCGTAAAAAATAGAAAATAGCCTAAACCATCCAGCGGGCTGTGGCTCGCCGGAGATGGTCCGCAGTCAATCCGGAGCACTGACTCGGCCGGTATACGTTGAACAATAGGATATAATGGGAACGGATTGGCTCCGGTGCCATTTTTTGCCGGACACGGAACGAAGATGCATTTTGCGTAATTGGTAACAAGGAAGCCGAACTTTTAACAGCACGTCTGCCGCACGCGTGCACGCACGTGCACCCGAGGGGATAAATGGCAGCGGAAAAATTACCGCCTTCATTTTCATTTACTGTGCGATAAATGGAATTATTGCATATTGCGACAGGCTTAGTCATTGCAGAGAAGCCCGCTTCACAAGGATAAAGGTTTTCAGTGCTCACGTAGCGATGTCAGGATATTCCGGAATGACTTTTATCCAGAAGCTCGGTAGAGTTGTCTCGATTATTCGTTTAAGGTCACCGTCATTTGCGATCTCTACAAGCTGCTCCTCCTGTTGCACACAAACGGGTCACGAATCCACTCCTTCGCAGTTAGTGGGCCACATATTATGCAGAGCGGACTTGGGGCCTGTTGCGACAAACCCGTATTTTAGATAGGATTCTTGGTACTGTCTGTTAAAAGAAATTTTGTTTTCTTCGAGGTTGTAGGCTCATCTTCTGGCTCGTCAGTTGCCCTTTTCCACGTCAAAATCTGTCCAAAGACGTCTGTTTTTCAGTCATCTTTGCTAATGTGGGGGATAATTATTTCCGGGAACAAATTTGATGCGCCCGCCCTACGGCCTACATCATACGTTACTATCGAGGATAGGTGCACATCGATATAAAAAACAAGATGTACTGCTAGCAGTCCAATGGATTTCTATAACGACATTCTATCGAGTGGTAGTATTATATCTAGAGCGGACAGTAATATTGGTGTGTTAAGGGGCACAGGCCAAAGTTAATTCGGCAAGAATGCAGTCGTTAATAAATTATTATTTCTGTGCGGCCCAGTAGCAAATGCGCCACGGACCGGTACCGGTCCGCGGCCCAGCGGTTGGGGACCCCTTTAGTAGAGCCATCACTGGCACTGAAACATGAGCATTCACAGCTAGTGCTCCCGTCCTAAATGAATTAGACTTCCATTGTTGTCAATAGCAGGCAATAAGTTGACAGCTCACATTTTTAGGGTTTTATAAAGCGTATCTGGCATGAGAGGTGTATGAATTACAGGTCTGCAAGGACAAGAAAATGGCAGCAGCTGGGGATAGGCCTTTATTTATCGTATATCACTGACAGCCCTTTTCATCCAAATGAATTGGCCGTTTATCGTAGCCAATGAGTTTAGCTTGTAAAGTTATCACAACAGATCATAGTGTTGTGAAAAGATACGACACGGAAACAACTATGAAAGATTTGTTGCCAAATGAGTCAATCTGTGTCACTTGAAATGGAGGCCAAACTTTTTTCTACATACCTCACAAGGATTTACATGTTTGGTGGCAGTGCTGTTGGATATCCAGGCCCTGTACAGCCCTGACATCACACAAAAGGGAAAAACAAGTGTTAAAACAACTGCACTAAATGTGATACCACATTAAAGCAAGAAACTCATGTCAGCTTACATGAGAAGAGCACAACTAGAGCAACTGCCATCATGAGCCTCATCTTTCCCCAACACCCACACCACACGTACAAACTTCTTGACTTTCAGCTCAAGATAGGAACATTTGGGACTGTTTGCACACAGACTGATTCCTACCAGACCGCAAAGTTTCACTCACTGTGGCTTGACACATCCCTGACATTCATACTTTAATGAGGGTGCAAATTACAAACGCACCAATTGTAAAACGGCGGGTTTGGAAGCAGTGCGCCCCCTGTAGGAATGGAGGAAGAGTCACTTTTACGAGAAGTCACAGACCACTTTTGGATTTTGTAAGCATGGCTCATTTTCTCAGAACCCTACACACAAAAACACACAAACAAGTTTCAAAACCCCAGACTTCTCCTGTAAAATGAAATCCTCCATTTAAAACAATATTATTTCTTCCGAAAAAGAAATTTTCACTGATGTGCTCAGTGTAAAACACTATATGAATAATGGAAAACACATATTCTCCATTCACTATAATGACTTTTACTTTACTTTTTTTTTTTTTTTTTTTGCAACAGACAATAAAATGTTGTAAAATATTGTTATACTCAGAGCACACAAATAGCCTGCATGGTAACAAATATATTTTATTTTCCCCACAAAATCAATGTCCATAATTATGGGGCGCCGTTTGTAAAGCAGCACGTACTGAAAATTACGACATTTTCTCACATTTAGCGCCACACAGTGTTTAAAAAGTGGTGTAAATTTTTAGAGTTTTTTTTTTTTTGCACATTGACATTATTTAACAACGTAAATATTCATTTTTAAATACCAAGTTTTGTACCTGAATGTTTAAATTCAGAACTAAATATTTAATTTAAATCCTAAATTTGTATCATATGTCCTAAATGCTAAACCTGGAAACGGTTGGAACTAAATATTTAGCTTTATATGCAAATTCACCTAACTTGAGACCGGAAGTAACAAAATAAAAGCTGGAGCACACAAAATACTCTTTAAATAGTTTCTCCGAAATATGTATTTTACCTATATATTGTTATTATCAAAATGACATGTCTAAGAGTAGACTGCCACCGTTGAGGTTTTATTCATTTTCAAGCAACGTAAACAGACAGTCTGAGCTGCTCCACCAGCTTTTATTTTGTTACTTCCGGTCTCCAGTCAACATTTAGTTCCGACCGTTTCCTGATTTAACATTTAGGATATAGGATATAAATTTAAGATTTAAATTAAATATTTAGTTCTGGATTTAAACATTCAGGTACAAAACTTCTTATTTAAAAATGAATATTTAAGTTGGTGAATAATGTTGTAAATGTGCAAAAAAAAAAGTGACTCTAAAAATTTACACGTTTTTAACACTGTGTGGCGCTAAATTTGAGAAAATGTTGTCGTAATTTTCAGCATGTGCTGCTTTACAAACGGCGCCCCATACACAATGCACATCCAAACCAACACAAAGTTGCACATACAGTGGCCTTCATAAAAACAACAGAATAATTTATTATATAGTTACTAGAAAAAGACCTCAAAACTGAACAAAACTATGCTGCATCATGTGCTGTTACAGTCTGCCCAAAGCGCCTCATCCACATCACAATCAATGTTCCCCATCCATAACTTGCACTTACTCCTCTGCCTCCACAGTATTAAAAACAGGGGTGTCCAAACTGCTGCACGCTATCCAGTTTATATGAGCCTGCAGCAAATTATGAAAATTTCCCTGAATATGGTCAGCACAAGAAGCTTAAATCAGCCTACATTCCGTTGCACTTCTCAGTTTGAACACTAGATGGGGCTAGTCACTTAATGCCGCTCCATTAGCTCAGGAGTCAAAACCTGACATTTTGAAATTAATGTAAAAATTTTTGTAAAATTGCAGTATTTGTTTTACTTTTTAATTATATAATAATCCAATGTGATTAACTGAGCTATCTTGGCTGTTTTTTTCCCCTTTTTCTGTAGTTGGACATTTTCTCTTTGCTTTGCCAAGTTTCAGTAGTATAAATATCAATATATGCATATTGCAATATTCTTATACCTCTGATCTGTGAGCTATAGTAAGGCAAGTCAGTTTAGAAGCTTGAATGACTGTGTTGTTCCATTGAAAACAAGTTACCTCATGAAAATTGGACCAAATGTAGAGAATCATGTGTAAGTTTTGGAAAGAAAAAAAAGTTTTAAAACTGCAAATTGAGTGTGAAGCAGGAATTTTCTAGTTTAACAGAACTTACTCAGGGGGTTGGTGCATGAGTTACATGTGTGTAAACAATCGAGAAAATTGTAAGTGGAGTAAATGATTAAAATGTTTTTTTACTTCAAGAGGATGCACGCTAAAGTCAACATGGAAGGAGAAATACAAAACTTTCAAGATCAGCAAGTCAGTGGAAAGAATGTGAGAAACCAAATTCCTTAGATATTATGAATATCAAAGTGCTGTGTCCTTCTCATAAAAAATAAATAACATTTCAGATAGACTAGAAAGCTGGTTAGTACATGATGGCATAGGACATTAAGTGCCATTTTCCAAAAATACAGTACAATATTTTCGATGTTTGAGGCAACGCATATTGTCGCCTATCGTGTGCTGGATCTGGAACAGACTTATTCCGATAAATGACTTTCCGCATAGATGCAAAAAAAAATATTTATTTTGTTCCCTTTACATTGTCACAAACATGTCAGACAAACACTGATACAGTACATAAAAATAAGCACCAACAAGTGGACACATTTATATTAAAACAAAAAGTAAAGCCACTAAAACAATTATTAAATTAGTAAGGATTTTTATGCTCCTAAATCTAGCTATTTCAGGTTTAAAAACATGCATACATGCCAAAAAAAAAAAAAAAAAGCTGTAGTCAATAATGTTTTAACCTTATACTCTCGCGAACTGACAAGAACAGATGAAAAACGACTTAGGATGCACATAAATGTAATGTGTTTCGAGGTTTGCTTGAATTAAGAAGCAGTATTTAGAGTTCAGATGCAGGATGTAGAGAGGATGTCCTCCACCAAATGTTTGTAGACCCAAGCGTCTCCTTTCAGGCGCTGACGACGTACGCCGACCACTTCTGGCCGGTGTAGCTGACACACTTCAAGCTCAAAGACCATGGTCACCTTACCAAAGTCATCCAGTGTTTTGCACTTCACCGTGTACCTGGAAAAATTGGGAAAACATCATTTCCAAGTGTTTTGTTGATATTAAGTGTGAAGGGGGCTCGGGCGGAGATATATCTAACCCTTTCTGTCTGAAATCAACATTTTTCTCAGGCAGTATCGAGAGGATCTGGTTTAACACCTGATCCGGGTTGGTCTGCCCCGTCAGGGTCACGTTGTACTGGGCCTGGGAGGAGGTGAAGCGCACAATAAGACAGCGCATATATTGAGCAACTTTTTCATCTGGGAGGCCCGCACCTTAATCTTGCGTGGGCCATCTCGCTGCGCACGTCTCTTGCTGGGGGTGAGCATGGTGATCACCTTGTCTAGGCCCCTCTCTAGGGAGCCAAACACTCGCCCTGCTCGTCGTTTCCTTCCACTGTCTCCACTACCAGGAAAGTCCAAGGAGCGAGACCTGAGTGGAAGGACGCAGACAAAAACTTAAATAACAAGGTACCGGTGTTTATTTTATGCTCTGGTAGGAGACTCGCCTTCGTTCAGGACTAAAAGCGAGGATGTCGATGTTTGTGGACTCCTTGCTCTCTGCCGCTTTCCTCTTAACAGGCTCTTTGGAATCACTTGCTCCGGCTGCTACGTGCACAGACACACACACCCAAACTCAATGTAATGTCAAGTTCCTTTTAGGGCTGCCACAAACAATTATTTTGAAAATCACTGAATTAGTGGACTAATGGATTCATGAATAAATAGAGGTGGGCGATATAACAAAAAGATCATATCACGATTTTTTGCCACAATAAAGTGGGTAAACCAATACAGACTCCCCATCTGGGGCATTACAGTGTTTTGGATATCACTTTTCGCCGAAAGTGAGCGGTGGACGGCCGTCTTGGACGGAACGGCAAGTTTAAATGAAAATTACGCCAAGAGGCGGGCAAAGCGCCGCCGCGCTAATGTCAACAATGCATTCAATAGCAGAGGGGCAGGCGTACTTATATCTGTGCTATCAGGCTGTTTTGGAAGATGTATATACGCAATCACAGCTGACAAAACCTTGATAAATGCGCTTTTTTTATCCAAGTTTTGCGAGCTCTGGGACACTCGAAAAATGACTTCTCCTTGCTGAGCTAATTGGTACCTCAATGTGCGTTTGTGTGGAAATGTAGTTCACGAACAACAACAAAAAAACTAATCACCATCTCACCGAAACTAGTAAAACTCTTTACACGGCAATTAGAATTTCCCCCTACTCCTTGAAATGGGTCCATTACATGGGCGTAGGTTTGGTCTCAATATTTGTAGGGACGATATAACAGCATAACCTGCATGTACACTTTTTGCCGGGGACGGGACATTAATAAAACCAAACAGATTAGGTCAACAGAGGTCAGGGCTACATTTCTCACCAATATGAACCTAATTAATTGATAGGTTAATGATCAATGCAAAAATAAATCTGTATTGACTTGTACTAACTTTCACACTGCAAATTTATAACGTTTTAATCTGATTATTTTTCTTAATATATTCAAATAATTTTCTCCATCTTGTTTTGAGTGTTAAAGACTAGTTAACAGATTAATGGGTCAGATTATTCAATTTACTTTAGGTAAATATTACCATTTGTTCTTATTAAGCCCATACATCTAAAGGTTTATCATTTTTCACCAAAATAAAGTGGAAAAATGCTTTCAAATAATGTTTTGAACAATATCGCTTCTTCAATTAAGAGCATTTCTGATGAAAAAGTTTTTTAGATTAAATAAACTCACTTTTTGCTTAAAATAAGTGTGTTAAGATTATTTTCAGATAGCTATTTTTCTTATTTCAAGAAATCTGAGGAGAATATTAATGAACATGACAGCACAGTCGATATTTCACAAAACGAGCAGCAAGAGCAAAATGTACAGGAAAGACGGGATGAGACAAGAGTAGGAAGTAGGGCAAAGCTGGTGTTCTGCCAAAATTTGCTACACCGGTGAAACGTCTTACAAGAGTTGAATTTGACATCCAAAGTACTACTGTGAGCTTTCAGCTTGTTTTGTTGAGATACATAAAGACAGAACATACTAAAGATGCCTTAAGAGAACACTTAAACGTAGTAATATCCAGGCATAAAAATGGGTCAGGGGTTAAAAAGGTGATAAGGGTGTGGAGGAATTATGTTCCGGCGTTCTGCCGAAATGTCCTACATTGGCGAAACATCTACATGAGGCGAATTTCACAATTTGAATTTTCCACATGAGACTTAATATTAGAGTTAGCGGGGGTTTAATTAGTTGAAGGAGTTGATTTCAACCACCATTGACTCGCGCTAGCTTAGCCACTCCAGAGCCCTGAAACTAACAAATAACTGGCAAACTGCACAGAATTTGTTGAAATTAACTCCAACGACTAATTAAACCCCGGCTAACTCAAAGATTAAGCCTGATGTAAAAAATTCTGAACTTCCCCTTTAAAATAAAGACCATTAAATATAGCCATTAAAATGTTGTCTATAAAGGTTTTAAAGCAATAAAACAAACAACAAAAATGAACGAAATGAACAAGAATCCTTCAAAGTATTTCATAACGGGTACAAATAATTTTTCGAACAGATCAAGTGACTATAGCACCTTAGAGACGGTCGTTTGCGTTGCTTAGCCAAAACTACAGCTGAGGAGGCAAGATGGATATATATAATTTCTTTAAACCTAAGCTTTCGAAACCAACAACAACTGAGCATGAACCGAGAATTGAGCAGGAGCAGTATGAAAAAGTACTGGCTGTCTCGTTACCTGTTGTACTGTAATTCCGAATGGTGCTTGAATTGGATGCTTTTAGCGGTCGACAGTCTTTTTGAGCCAGCGCAAAGTTCGCAACGCACAGAGATATTTTTGTCATCTTTACTGGACAAAAATGTGAAGTAATGGCTGTGTTTCCAGTGAGCAAATGCAGCCGTTTGTAGTATAGCTCCTGCGTCTTTTATTGCATCCTGGCGAGGTAGCAAGGCTATGTTGTTTTGGCCGCAAACATGGTAATACACGTGACCCGTTTTTTTCCCATCTCCGATTAGAAAATGTGACATGTGATGTCGCTCCCATGACTACAGTATTCTTCATTCTACATACATTATGAGCCAATAACAAAATAGTAACGCACAGGCATCAAGTAAAGTAACTTTAATCAGATTACTGATTTAGAAAATGAACGCGTTAATTGCTCTTTACTGAAAGAAAGTAGTCAGATTACAGTTACGCATTACTCAGTAACACGTTACTTACAACACTGCTTTTACTGTATATTACCGTTAAATACACAAGCTTGACGCTAACTTAACGGGAGCTATTTTTTCACCGGAGATTTGGCTAGCTCTGGCAGTGTTCCACGCAAGCTGCAACAAACGGCAGTAACTTTGATATATGCAAAATATGAAAACAATTGAAACCATTACTCACCAAATTCAATATGCTGGCAAATGCATTCCAAAAAAACAAAAAAAAAAAAACATTGAGAGTGAGAACTCTCCTCGTCCAGCGAAGGTGAATTTGTGCTTAGGGCAAGATCATCTGTCGCAATTAGCGATCTTTGACGCTATCACCCTGAGCGTCCATTGCGCGCTTAAAACATGGAGCCCTCCGTAGGTCAAAACATGTATTAAATATTATAGATTTTTAAATCAATGGCAGCATTTTACTAGCCTGGTACTCCAGACTCACCGCTGTTCCAGCTATTGAGTCTGGCCACCATTAAGCGGATAAAATTTCCAGGGCGGAGCAAGCCACAGCAAACAGACAGTGGAGTGGACCAATCAGCGACGGGCGGGACAAGGGACTTGCGCGCGGAAGTAAACATACGAGGAGAGCGGACTTTATTCAACATGGCTAGCGCGAGACAGACTGTTGTCAATGACTTGTGTTGATGTGTTTTTGGTCATTTAAAACTGATTTTACCATGGATTGGAACATATTCTCGGCTCTCCTGTTCGCCATCTGTGTTGTTGTGGAGACGACTTCTGACGCGGAAGAGTGAAGTCACGCAAATAAACGAATCTGATTTGTCGATTGATTTTGTACTTGCTCGAGAGGCCGATAATGGGCTGGGTCCCAGACTATTCTCTCAGTGTTTGAAAAACACAGGGAGAACAGTCTGGCCGTGCCAGGCAAGCATTTTATATTTTTCTAATATATTTTAATAAAACAGAACAATTGTGGCTTATTAGAGCCTTTAAGTCTGAGGTGCCCTTTAAGTAACCGGTTGTCTCTTAAAGTGCAACAATTTCAGACAATTACTACTTAACTGCAGTGTCTATAATATGATAGATGAGTTAATGATCTTTCGGCTTCATGAGATCGTCAACATTTGTCGTATCACCCACCGCTATGAATAACATTATTTACTGTTTGTATTAGGCCTGCACAATATATTGTTTAAACATCGCAATGTGCGCATGCGCAATAGCCCCATCGCAAGACATGCGATTTTTTGGGTTTGTTTTGCTTCATAAAAGCAGCAAGTGTGTAGAGACATGTCCTCCTGGATCCCAGTTATGTACAGCAATCTTCATCATTCACAGATCTGTTCAAACCTCCTTAGTCTGGATGAATTGGTATTGTATGAATACAAAGTGGTCATGGTGAGTCAACCAAAATCTTCCCAAACGGAGCTATTCAAGTCATCTGGTGAAAATTCTTCTAGTTCTAATATCACAACATATATCGCAAATCCCCCAAAAGTCGCAATGTCAGTTTTTTCCAATATCGTTCAGCCCTAGTTTGTATTACAGAGTACGATACCAAAGAGATTTGCTGCTTGGAATTCCACCTATAATAAATGAGGCTCACTCTGCTGTCATGTCGCTTCATTGCAAAGCATACAAACTCTTTTGTCTGGTGACAAGGACAACTCAACCTTGGACTCAGTTGTGGGGAGGCAAAAGGGGAATAGAGATTGTTACTGGGTGTGCTCAAGACAGGTAGCCAAGAGTTTTGATGAGATCAGCCACAACTTGGGCGTGAGGTGGTTAAATAAAAAAGGGGTGCTACAGGCAGACACAATATCCTCGCATCAGATTCCGCTTAGCATATAATTAAGGCCGTAATGATCCGCCAATTCAATTAGCGTTCGTCATTTGAGCCAATAGAATTAGTCTCACAATAAACCGAGCATCCAGTTGACACTGATAAGTGCGAATGTCCACTTTCAGAGGATGATTAATAATGGGGAAATCACAGAAATAGCTTTGAGGGAGGGAAAACAAGTCACACTCAACCCCAAAAAATAAATAAAACGACTATTACCACAAGACAATCTATTTGCAAATGTGTGCCATGTGGTTTGTGGTGCTGCTATGATTAGGGAGGCAAGAAGACAAATATATCAATGGAAATACAAACACTGATGAACAAAAGTAATTGAACGCCTGGGCATTCCACCACCACTTTACAGCTTTAAAATGTTCAACTCGGGACGACTTTCTTCAATATTTTGGAGTCTGTGGGAATACTCGAACTATTCATCCAAAAACCCACTGATGTTAGATCTGAGAAGGGCCTGCTGGCTAATGTCTACTCTAGTTCATCCCAAAGTTTTATTTGATGAGGCTTGGGTTCAGTGCTCTCAAGTTCATCACCAAACTCACCCAAGCATGCTTTTATGGATCTCTCTCTGTGCACGGAGGCATAAAAAGGGCCTTCCCTAAACAATTTGCACAAAAGCTTGAAGAATACACCACAAAATGTTACCAACATTTGGACTTTGGGTTTTTAAACCTAAATGTATAACCAGTATACTTGGACTTCAATAGATCTACTTTAAAACCTTTGAATTACACAAATTGTACTTTTTGCTCAGTGAGGAATAGCCTAATACAAGAATGACACACCTACCTTTGGGTGTGCTTTTGCCGCCAATGGACACATTTTGACTGGGCGTGGTCAAAACATTCTTAAGGTGCGTGCTTTTTTTGCTGGAGGCAGGCGTGCGAGGCGGCGGCAGTGCAAATATTTCCACATCTTTATCTTGCTGGGCAACATTTTCTTTGTTCTCACTAGCTTGTTGGCGCTCTTTGTGCCTCCTATCCTGGTGATGCTGGGCTGTCACTTTTCTTCTCTCGGGCGTGCTCCGATTGCATCTTTTTTTCTCTAATGGAGATGCCAGTTTCTGCAGAAAATACATTACTTGTATGAAGAATTTCTTTGATAAGGCATATGCATATCCACTTAAGCCAACCTTGTCATCTATAATTCGTTCTGTCTCCCCACGAACTCCTTGAGTGGTATGCCGTGAGACCCACGGACAATCATCAATGAAGTCTGAGCAAAGGTCTAAAGAACCCAGGATGACAGCATCATCGTCATCAGCATAGTGAAGAGCTTCCTTATTCTGGAAATAGAGGGGGAAATTTAGGTCCCAGGCCTCTACATTGAGTGGGAAAGGCATGCTGGGAGTTGCAGTTTGACCTGTAAACGACCATGTAGAGGAGAGAAGTCATCTTCAGTGACGCGGGGCTCCGTGTTGAGGCGCACAGGCTTGCCTCTCTGCTTCATCGACAGCAGAAGCAAGTACGTGGCTGTGATGTGGTCGTAACGCCACTGCACACATAACCACTCATTTAAATCATTGTATTCTAGTTCAACTTTGTGTCACAGAACCGTTAGTATAACTTTAACAGTACATAATGCATTCTGTGTGGGTTCATATTTTGGCACAATATTTCATAGGAAGGGCGTATGATTGATATGACATCAAGATTAGACGAGTTAGGACATTTTTTCATCTTTTCATTGTGGTAGTGACTTTACAAGACAAGTGCTTACGTCAGGCTTTTGTTTGCAACTCCGTGTTAAAATTTAAAAATAAATACTACAATTGTGTGTTGCATAGTTAACAGAATTCCCAAGTCCACTGGCTTGCTTGCAAATCACAACACAAAACAAAATAATCAGACTATTGAAGCAAGCATGGAAATGGTGGTAATTATAAAACTTTACAGAGGCACTAAAGTAATTTTACTATATTCTAAACCAGTGGTTCTTAACTGTGGTTCAATCGAACCCCAGGGTTTCGGTGAAGGTTAAGTAAAGCAGAGCCCTATTTTGTACGCTGACTAAATTTAAGCAAAGTGGCATTTTAGACCAGGTTTTGGACTGCTTTGCCCTCATTTCAGAGGCTGTATTCCATTTCTTTCAAATGATATTTAATGGGAGGAGAAATTGGTTTGCTCAGTGGAAGGTTGACTGGCACTTGGTATGAGGAAGTATAACAGACCTACAGACAGCGTGAACAGTGTAGGAAAAAAATGCGTCATTTTACGCCATGAAAATAGTATGTGATGCAAGGATGTGACAAAATGAGAATGTAGACATGAACAAAGGAACGGTGTGAAATGAAATGAGTTTAATTCATTTACCAACGTAAAAACGGCAAAAGGCAAAATTATTTGTCATAAGTTTGAAATATGTAAGAAATTTGAACAGAATTTCACTTAGATGTTATTTTTATAAAAATTCAAAACCTAGAAAGCTGACTTTATTATGAAATTCCGAAAGGTTCGGTGAATGCACCTGTGAAACCAGTGAGTTTCGGTACCTTTAGCAAGGTTAAGAACCACTGTTTTAAACTGTTTCATGGTTAAGAAGTAGAAGTGTCCTCTGATTGAAGTTTGTTATCTGCGTAGTCGTTGTATTTGAACACAATCGTGTTTGCAAGTTAGATCGTTCTGCAAATTTTAGGTTTTTAAATTGTGCCCTATTGTGCAAGTACCTTCCCTTTTCGTTCTTTCTTCACGCCCATTAAAATCTTGAGCGCTCAATACTAAGCCGCCTGTACGTTGCCACTTTTTAGTTCTAAAATATGCCGCATTAAGCATACAGTATATGAAATAAATCATTTTTGAATCTATATACTGTATGTACATTTGCAAATCCCAAAGTCTGTCACTTTTCCCCAGCACCTCCATCTCCACGACGCTGTTCGCTGTCTAGCTGGCCGAGGGGCACTTTTCCTGGCTTGTTCGCCAGTAATAGTCGACCTCTTTGCCTGGTCCTCGATCAATTTTTTTCCCCTGATATCTCCTGTAAGTCACTTTCAGACATCTGCAAGACGACGACCTCCATCCTTGAGCCACCATGTGTGTATGTTGGCGTCAAGTGAGGGAATTTTTTTTAAAGTAAAAAGATTAAAGGAATATCTAAGCATTAAAAAAAAAAAGGAAATCCTAGCGAAATCTTGCCTCCTGACTGAAAGCACTCACCGAACCATGCTGAACCAGGAGTGTAAAGTGGGTGAATTATTTTTTGTAAAATTTTGAAATAGCAAAGCTTAGTGTCATTGGAGAACGATTGTATTCCGCCTCCTGGCAATGTGATAAAGTCACTAAACACAAACTGCCAACACCACGACCATCCCACCGACACACCCACTCCACGGGTGGGCAATCAGAGCAAAGGGTATTCATAGGGATGTCCCCGATCCAATCATGTGATCGGAAATTTTAAGAGAATCAGAATCAGGTGAAACAGATCGTGTTCTTAATTATTTTATTTTTTAAGGGCTAAAAAGTAACAAAATAATCCAGAAATCATTTTGCCAAAACAAACAAAAATATCTACATTTTATACTCCGTAACACTCCCAGAAAAAGCGGAAGCGGAAGAACAGTAACCAGCCCCAATAGGAGAATGTACAGGAAGCTAGCGCGGGAACTTAACTGCTAGAGTGGTAATGTCTGCTGTGTGGAAATACTTTACCATCAAACGGGGAGCGACTTTAAATGTGTGTATTTCGCATCGTGAAAAGGATACAAATATGTTTAGGGCAACATATATTTATATGTGTGTGTGTGTGTGTGTGTGTGTGTATATGTATAGTGCAAAAAAATTCGTTTTGGATTGGCGCACTGAATCAGCAGATTCTCAAAACTCGGGTGCAAAAATTTGTGATTGGGACATCCCTTGTACATATTCATATTAAATACGGTCACTTCCTATTAACGAGAAACCGAGCATCTGCAGAAGAGCCACAAAAGGACCAACTAAAGTAGTTTTAAAAATTCTGGTTACTTTCAATACAAATTGTTGCGCAAACCTGGAAAATTGCATCCAAGGTTAATAAAAAATATTAAATAAAACTTAAGCGCAACTTTATAGAATTAGTAGTCATAAATGCAGATATAAATGCACAGGCGTACATTATTTGTCCACACACACACACACACACACACAAAAAACAAACAAAATAAAAACATTTAGCTTACCGTATTTTTCAGACTATAAGTCGCGACTGAGAACAAGTTGCACGAGCCCAAAAATGCGCAATGAAGAGGGAAAAAGAAAACAAGTCGCACCGGAGTGTAAGTCGCATTTTTTGGGGGAAATTTACTTGATAAAATCCAACATATAGAACAGATATGTCATCTTGAGAGGCAATCTAAAATAAAAATACAATACAGAACAACATGCTGAATAAATGTACAGTATGATAATGTTACATGATGAATGAACAACACAATGCGAACGTGGCCGGTATGTTAACGTAACATAGCTATTGAGAGTTATTTTGGTAACGATAGCATAAAGAACATGATCACAAGTTTACCAAACCATCAGTGTCACTCCAAAACACCAAAATAACATGTGAACTGATATAATAATGTGTTAATTTCACACATAAGTCACTCCAGAGTATGAGTCGCACCCCCAGCCAAACTATGGGGGAAAAAAAAAAAAAAAAAAAACGCGACTTATAGTCTGGAAAATACGGTATATGTAAGTTTCATTATCAAATCTAAATATTACTTGTATGCATAATGGCTCTGTTGGCCATTGAATTACAATGATGCACCATTCTTTGTACAGTAATTGAGGTATTACTCTGTTTTTACAAAGTAAAATACAATTTAGTGCTCTTTTCTCATTTCAAAATATGTTGCCAACATTTTTTTTTTTTATATAGGTCATTTGAAGAGATTAATTTTCCATTCATTTCAAAGGCTAGAGATAATTTGATGTATCTCTTGAGTTACAGATGTGTCCTTGAAACAAATTAAATCCATAGGTAGAGGCACCATTATAATCTAAAAATAACAGCAAAAAGAACAACTTTGATCATAAGATTGCAAATAGTTAACCTGCCTTGTAATAATGGCAAATTTAACCATACATGATTCTGTGCATGATGGAGTTCAACTTTTGATGTTTTAGAAAGATGCATTAAAGTGGAAGATGTATTAAAAACCTGGATGGACAAAATGGACCCCCCCAGTTGTACGATACGGCAATTGGAAAATTATGAACTATGGTGGTTGGGGATAAGTGTTGCTATTCAGTACATACGTAAAGTGAAACAGGACTTTTCACTTAGTTTTTGTTTTGAAATTTCCTCTTTTCTACATATATCAATTCGTTCTCTACGTGCTTATCATCCAGGTTTCAATCTTGTCACCTACCTCTTTAACAAGTGCTGTGGTGCTCTCTCTGGACCGCTTTAAGTTGACTGCCAGCTCAGTAATGCAGTCCTCGTCTATGTGACCCAGCTACAAAATAAAGAGTTTAATAGAACAGCTGTGTGAACAAAAACCATTTTAAATGTTAGTAAAAAAGTCCTACTGGCTACTTTGTGGTTGGAAGTTGCCGTTTGTTTAAGAATGCATATGTGAATATATGTGTATGTTTATTTGTGAGCGTACCGGCTGCTTGCTGTACCACTCCACAGGAGTGTTGTAGTCTTTCATAACCCAAGGGTGCTCAAGCAGCTGTCGTACTGCCAGACGCAACTTGGGGTCCACCTACAGGACAAACACGGTGAATACAACTAAATATGTACATTTTTTGGTCTTTTTTTAATGTTCTCATGATAAAACACACTGTACATACTTGCATCATTTGGTTGAGCAAGAGGACACTTCCTGGGGATAGCCAAGGAGGGTTGTCATATGTTCCTCTCTGAAAGTACATTTGTCAATTTTGTCATATTCATACACACATTAGCATTCCCCCAAAAAAATACAACATTTTGAAACAGAACCTTAGATCAGGGGTCCCCATCCGCCGGGCCGCAGACCGGTACCGGTCCGTGGCGCATTTACTACCAGGCCGCAGAGAAAAAATATTTTATTAACGACCGCATTCTGGCCGAATTAACTTTGGCCTGTGCCCCTGCTTAACACATCAATATCTCTGTCTACTCTAGATATAATACTACAGTATAGATTAGAATGTCGTCATAGAAATCCATTGATTGAACTGCAAGTTACATCTTGTTTTGTATATATAACATATCTATGTGCGCTTGTCCTCCATAATAACATATGACTAAGCCCCAGGCGCAGCACATTTGTTCCCCCGCACTAGCGAAAATGACTGCAAAACAGACATCTTTGGAGAGATTTTTTTAGGGTGAAAAAGGGCACCTGACGAGCCAGAAGATGAGCCTACAACCTCGAAGACCCACGAACTGCAAAGAAGTGGATTCGTGACCCGTTTGTGAATAAACCGAGTGATTCGAGCATGTCTGTGCAACAGGAGGATCAGCTTGTAGAGATCGTAAATGACGGCGACCTTAAACGTACATTTGACACGATTAAAGTCATTCCGGAATATCCTGACAACGCTACGAGAACACTGAAAACCTTGCTACAATTTCCAACATCGCATCTTTGTGAAGCGGGCTTCTTAATTAATGCTTAACGACACAGCGAAGGCGTTAACGGTGAGAGAGCTGTGTGCAGCTAACATGGCAGGATGGGTCAGAGGAGAACTTTTGTCCATCCACGATCAAACGTAAGTTAATATTCATTTCTTTAAAGAAAGTTTGTCGTGTTTACTTTCGAATCGCTGCATTCGCGGCCATTTTTTAAGTTCCGCGCATGCGCTGAACCGCGTAGTTGCAGTTTTTGATGGGTTGCAAAATTTGTCAAAACACCGTCCGTGGAAAAAAAGACCCAAATCACACCGGTCCGTCTTGCAAAAAAGGTTGGGACCCCTGCCTTAGATCATCTGTGTTTTTTTTTTTTGGTTATGCTTAATACTTGAGGCTCATTAGATAAGAAAACATTTGAATGGCATTTCAGCAAGAACATGTTTTTCTTGTCTTAGTTGGATGTCTTGGCTTTAAACGGTTTACAATACTAATAGTGTAACATGAGTAGGTTAGAAGTCTCACACAATTTGTGCTTACGCTAATTTTCCTGTAGAGAACCATACAGTTGTCATCATCAAAAGGTAGATAGCCACATAGCAGAGCGAACAGCAGGACGCCCATACTCCAAACGTCGGCCTAGGAAAAAAAGAAAAAACCAACAACATTGTTGCTTCAGCTCATTACATCAGACTTCATGGCACAAGAAACTCACCTCTGAGCCAATGTAAGCTTTCCCTTGAATGAGCTCAGGAGCAGCATATGCTGGACTTCCACAACACGTCATCAACTCATAACCAAGACCTCCCTGTGACAGACAATTACAAATTAAAAATGAAATGAAATTTCACATACACTGAACAGACACGATCACTGAGAGTTGTAAACACGTTAACGTACCTTAGGTTTGGCACATAAGCCGAAATCTATTAGCTTCAAGTTGTGGTCTCCATCGATCAACAAGTTCTCCTTAATGTTTAGAAAGACAGCAAAACTTGTATTTCATCAGGCCCATAAGTAAGAACATGGATTACTTTAAACGTTTTCTGTGCATGCATGCTGGTTCTACCGGTTTTAGGTCCCTGTGTGCGTAACCCTGGCTGTGGACGTAGGCCATGGCTGAAACAATTTGTCTGAAAAACACTCTGGTCTCCTCTTCTGACAGCCGGTCCTTTGCTATAATGTAGTCAAACAATTCCCCCCCTGGACAGTACTGCAAAAATACATTTGCCAAACAACAGGAGTTAGCAGAGGAAAAATGCACAGCCGTTGCATATCAACCTGTCTGTATGCTCACTTCAAGTATCATGAAGATTTGTGTTGAGGACTCAATGACTTGGTAAAGACGGCAGATATGTTGATGACTAAGGTTCTTCATCGCCTCAATTTCCACCTTCACACGAGGAAGATCATCCTGAGAAGATTATGTCGGTTGGTTTCAGTTCAAAGAAACGACACAGGATTTGCACATGGAAGCTTCAGCTAGATTCAATTTGATGGGATCATGTGTAGACATGTGCCGATTACCTTGGTATGAAAACCTGAAGGTTTCAAAACTGCAAAAATTTTCCATCATACTGTCCCTTAGGTATTTGCTATTTTTATGTCCCAAAAAATGCATGGAGAAATCCCTCGCTTGCAGCTGCGAGGCCCAACTCTCCTCACCGGTTGTTGCTCAGTGTCAGTGAGTCAGCTGATTTACACGATGGCTGGAGGAGGTGAAACTCCTGAAATGTTTTCCCCCATCAAGGAAAACAAAATCGGTGGTATGGGAACACTTTGGCTACAGAAAAGCAGGGGTGCACGATATCCATTTTTAAAAAAAAAAAAAAACGATACCGATATCGATAACTTCCTGCTCCTTAAGGCGGATACCAATACCATAACCAATAATGAAATTGAAAACCTGTAGGTCAAAAATACTAGTGGTGGATTAAGCATAGATTTGCCTTGGACCCAACCAGATTTTTCATGATGACATGAACATTATTATAATAAACAAAACAAAGACAAGAACAGTTTTGACTTCAAATAAAGTGCCCATATTAATTTTGTTCTAAAAAGTATCATTTGACTCAATCACAATCAATCAGTCAACATCATTGATGATGTGTTCCCCTGAACAATAAGCACAAAACTAAAACAAACATAAACCCAACAGGTATTGTGTTTTGTCAGCAGATAAAACATTTGGTGCAACAGGAGAGGAGATTTTTGTCGTCTTGGTCCACGAAGCAACTTTCTTAACCTGGCAATTATAGGACAGCAAGCCTATCAATAACATAAATACCTCTCAATAACTTGTAAACATAACACTGTAAAATGCAAACATTTGCTAAATGCCATAGTAAGGTTCATCACTCAGTGATGGAAAAATAAGGCTTCTAGAACAGTAACAAATCTTTGCATACTGGCAAAACAGGAGTGAAAACAAACACACACATCCCAATCCACCGACACCGCGCCAAAATTAATATTAATAGGCCTGATAATATATAATGTTATTGGATTTATTGGGATGATGTCATAATTCCTATTATTGGACCGATATTTATCGGACCGATAATTATCGTGCACCTCTGCAGAAAAGTTACAGACGGCCGTGGCTTAGAGGAGAAGGGCCAACGACATTTAGAACGTATTTGCGGAGGGTGGCTGCCGAGGAGGCAACACCTCCAATATGATTTCGCATTTAAAAAAAATTAAAAGTTAATAAACACTGTCATGAATGTTTCCCACCAGCTACAGTACGAGAGTGAACTCCAGGGTGTTTAGTGTGTCTAGCGGTGGTAAAACATGTTTTTTTTTCTGTCTGGCAATTGTCTGTGTTGAGAAAGCGTGCGTGTGTATAATGTTAACATGATGAGAGTCATACACACGTGCTTTTATTGGAAAATAATTCTATTATTTTTATTCTGATGGTAATAATTTTCAGCCGTGGCTGTGAGTTTAGGCTCACCTAAAGGACTGCATTTATTTGGTTTTTTTTTATTTTAACTTTATACTTATGCTCCAATTTGCTAATTATGTTTTGAAAAATAAAAAACCTGTTCAATGGATTTAAAAATAAATAAATAAATACAATATCTTAAAGTAACACTTTCTAGAGCTGTAATTGCAATACAGTGATACAGTGAAACCATGATATTTTGGCTTAGGGTTATCATACCGGCACATGCCTAATCATGAGCCAGCAAAAATATGAAGCAAACGTTTCAGCTCACACAGGCTATAATTATGTTTGCTAGAAATCTGAGGCAAATGAGGAATTTTTAATTGATTGGGGCTCATAACAGAACAATTATATTCAATTAGTAACGTGCCCATTTTCTATTCCGTAGGTCAGTCTCAGTCATTTTCAAAGTGTGGTCGTGATTGTGTGCAGGGCCTGCCCAGGCCATTTGGGGGCCCTAAGCAAAATAATGCAAAGGGGCCCATATTTTTGGCCCACCATTTCGTCACAGTGTACTGTGAAACCCATACATGCAATCTAACCCAAATGCCCATATTTTGTATATTAATCAGATTTGGTTGCACTGCATACTTCAAACTTCTCACCCTATATGATTGTCAGTACTTACAGTAGATAGCGCCAAACCTTTTTCTAAAAGAGGAAAGAAAAGTTAAGGAAGAACTTTTATTTTTTTTAAACTTTGTAATCAAGTATCAAAACTCACAAAAGTCAAATAAAGCAAACTGTAGTAAACAAAATAGAATATAAATTAAACAACTGCCAGATTGGGGGGCCCCTAGTGTTCAGGGGCCCTAAGCAGCTGCATAGTCTGCATACAGGCTGGGCTGGCCCTGATTGTGTGTGCGTGGGGGGGGGGGGGGGGGGGGGGGTAATGCTAGTATTTTTTTCAAAATCATTGTCATTATTTCTTGATGCATGGGGTGCCTTTCCTCCTTTATATTTGTCATGGTCAAATTGCCTCACTTAGTATAAAAATATTTTTAGAAAATCATAGATTATCTTGAATTTTTTGTCAAGTTTATTTCTACAACGCAAACTGATCAAAAAGATGACATAGGACCTCATGAACACAATTGAATTGAAACATTAAACAATATCAAATAAATATTTATTTAATAACAATTAATGATGTTGCACCTGCCCCCCAAGACTCACTTTTTAGGATATGTTTTAGATCCGTTAGAAAATACCATAAAGAGTAACTAACTCGCAATAATCGCCCTTTTTTAAACGTTTGTACCAAAAAGACTCACCCCGAGGTCCTTCTTCTGCATGATCTTAATGGCCACCTTCTCTCCCGTCAGGATGTGCCGACCTAGCTTCACTTTAGCGAAGCCCCCTTCGAAAACAACGCAAATTAAAAACTCCAGTAGTCCACATGGCTTGATGATTCAACAAATTACCTGTGCCAATAGTCTCATGAACCTCGTAGTATTTGTGAAGCTCGTCAGCCCGGCGGGGCTCCGTCCTCTCTACGGGCATTCTGCCTACTTTGCCCCACCCAGCTGCCGCAGAGAACACCAGCTGGAACGGCCAAGAAGACATCCATTTACAAAGAAGAAATGAATAGTCAGACATCATGAACAATAATACGTCTCTAAAGTTTCACAGTCAGTGACACTCATTTATCGCTCGCCTATTGTTCACAGTAACACCAATCGGCTAGCAAAATCAATATAACTTACGTTCGGGAAAAGACCACGTCCGAGGTGACGTTACCCTAGGTCACCACAATTTATGGAAATTCGTCAAATAAGATGAGTAAACTCGTCAACTAAATATTGAAGCAAAGAAAAGTGACCGTGCCAGCTCCGGAGTATTTTGCCAAACCGATTTGAATTTCGCACGTTAGACATCTACTTCCTGTTAAACATCTACTTCCCGCTTCCGCTTTGGCAGCCGAGCGCCTCCAAGTGGCCGTTGACCAACATTGCAACTGTCGCCATTCACAGCCACCGACAGTGAGTTTCTTGCAACTCGGAATGCTGCTGTCGAGTAATGTTTACGGCCATTGACGGAGAATTGGAAAGCCAGTACGGGGTTATATTGCTGACAGTGACTAAAAAAGAAAAACTGTTGAAGACTCTATTAGCGGCCAATGAGAAATCGAATTCTAGGAAACGGCTTAGAAAAACCAACCACCTAAAATTGAGGAATGGATAAATATTTCTCATGATATTTACATCATGGAGAAGTTGAAATTTCTCTTAAACTTGAGATGGTGACATTTAACTTGATATGGTCCAAGTGAAAACAGTATATGAAACCGACTAGGTCTCATTTCAACAGACATTAAACCAGGGGCGAGCAACCCACGGCTCTAGAGCCACATGCGGCTCTTTAGCGCTGCCCTAGTGGCTTGCTGGAGCTTTTTCAAAAATGTTTGGAAATGGAAAAATATGTTGGAAGGGAAATATATTTATTTTTAATATGGTTTCTGTAGGAGGACAAACATGACAAAAACATTCTTCGAATTGTGTAATGAACTTGAGGCGGCATCGCAAAACAGAGTAATCATGTGGTGCGTCATTCTTTATAGCAGGGGTTTTCAACCCAGTCCTCAAGGCACACTGTGGGTCCTGGTTTTTGTTCCAGCCGATCCAGCAGAGACAGTTGAACCAATGAGGCTTCTGCTAAAACAAGCCACACCTGACTGCAATCAACTGATTGCACTTGTAAAACACCAGATTGGGGAAAAAGTGTTGTCATCTTGTTTGGTAAGAATGAAATCCTGCACCCACAGTGTGCCTTAGTGGAATAGGTTGGGGACCCCTGCTTTATAGGATGCACTGTAGGGAAAAAAAAAAAAAACATTTACCATATTTTCCGCACTATAAGGCGCATCGGAGCATAAGGCGCACCTTCAATGAATGGCCTATTTTAAAAGCGCTTTCATGTATAGAGCCTACCCACCGAGGTCATAAAACCACGTGCTCGCTGTATGGTTCCGCCCACTTGTCCGTCATTTTGTCTCTCTATTAGCATTGGTTTCAATTGATCGAGGAATTTAAAATGCATTTCATGGAAGACCCGGTGCTTTCTGATGCCGTAAACTCACTGGATGTGTTGCATAAAAGGCGTTATGTGGAAAAGCTTCGTTCTATACAGTCGCCAGATCCATATTTGATGCCTAAATCGATGATTTTTGACCGGCTGCCTTCACCGTCTCTGCCTGACCCTGATATTTACAACTATCTTGTCCACACAAAATCAGCCTATTCTCACGAAAGTTTGAAAAACTTTAAGAGCTTGGAGGCTTATAAATGCTACGTTGCTGGTTGGGTGAAACAGGTCCTCGTACACGAAAATTCGGCAGGAATCTTGTGCTCGGAAGGTGACTTACGAAATTTTCAATTCAAAATCTTTTGTTCTTGCTAACATCCACTGTCAAGTCTAATGTATTTCATGTCATTTGTCAATGGAGCTAGGGCTTTTAATGTTTATATGGTTTAGCGATAGCACTCACTACATACATACGTGTATGTTGTCGGCGATTAGCCTAGCAATGATCTTAATTGTGGTTGTCAGCCCAAAACCCTCTAAATATATATTAAATGCATCTTACCAGATATAAAATGACTACTACATAATCTGTGGTAATCGTTTGGAGCCCAGTTTTCTCATCGAATTGCAGCAGCCCAACTCGCTCTCTTCTCTCCGGGTCTCTCGGAATCCGGTAGAACTTCAAGTCTCTCCGTCTATCTTCTCTGTTATTGCAACCGACCGCCACACACGCCTTCACCATTTTGATTATTAATGTTAACGAGCAGAAAAACACGTCGTAAATAGGAGGAATGTACGTAGCCGTAACAGGTCAACACGATGTGTTGCCGGACAAGTGGGCGGCACCAGTCAGGAGAGCGGAGTTGTGACGTCACGTGGGTAGGGTCTATAGGGCGCACTGCATTATAAGGCACAGTAGTCAGGGGTTAATTTGTGCCGGATTCTGCCGGAACAAGATCAGGTACCTCTTGATTTTGGCCTCTCTGTGTTCTGGGACTTATGTGGGCAGATCCAGCACCTCTTGTGTATAGAAAATAATAATAATATTAAAAAATTGTTTATGTATTTTAATAAAGAAGGAAAGGAGTCATTGATAGCTTTCTCCACTTTATTGTTGCCACAATAATAAGAAGAAAGCCCGCCTGTCCAATCAGACCAAAGGACATGGTTCCAGTAATCCATGTGCCTTGTTGACATGTCTTCAGCAAACTGTTTGCGGGCTTTCTTGTGTACCGTCTTCAGAAGAGGCTTCCTCCTGGGGTGACAGCCATGCACACCAATTTGATGTAGAGTGCGGTGTATGGTCTGAGCACAAACAGGCTGAACCCCCACCTCTTTATTCTCTGGAGCAATGCTGAAAGCAGTCCTGTAACGAGTCACACGACATTTTGGAGGAAAAATGATAAGCAGTACTCAATTTGGACATTTAAGGATGTACGTAGTACCCATGCGGCGTACTCACTTTTGTTGCCAGGGGTTTAGATATTAATGGTTATATTTTGAGTTATTTTGAGAGGAAAACAAATTAACTCTATTATGTAAGCTGCACACAGACTACTTTTCATTGTGTCAAAGTGTCATTTTGTCAGTGTTGTCCCATGAAAAGATATACTTACAGTAAATATCTGCAGAAATGCGAGGGGTGTACTCACTTTTGTGATATACTGTAAAGGCCAAGTTAACTCAGGCTTAAGGCGCATTGTCGGCCATTGAGAAAACTGAAGGTTTTCAGATGCGCCTTATTGTGAAAATACGGCAATTATGAAGGCTCATTATGTATTTGTAGCCAACGTAGTTATTTTGATAGTCGGCTAATATAGTTAATGTAGACATATGCAGCATGTGTTGACTTTATTACAAGGCATATATAAGGCTTCCAATTTTTTGTGGCTCGAGACATTTGTTTTTGCTTTTTTTTTGCTCCAATTTGTCTCTTTCAACATTTTGGGTTGCCGACCCCTGTACTAAACTAATGTGAAGAATGCACCCTCTTATGCTAGACAAAAAAAATGCCTGGTGTTCTCCAGTTTTCTTTGTTTTTCTTTTAATTTATATGGTTTCTTGTTTTTGGTTTCCTAAAAAATAAAATAAAATAAAACATATGTAGCCAAAGTATTTAATGACGATGAGCATTGTGTGTATTGCTTAACTTTGATTTTTAAAAATGTGGTCTCAGTTTCTGACCAGTGAAGTAACTTTACAATGTAAAAAGGTAGCTACTAGTGTGAGTGTGTTTTTACCTGGTCAGGACCTGGCAATTATGTACTGTAAAGGCGTTGAGGTGCAAGCAAAAGGCAATAAAGCCATTACTACGCAGCCACTTTCACTCTGAAGAACCATCTTCAGATCTTATAGGAGACAGGTAAGGTGTTTTTGATTCAGACACAAGGACCCCAAAAGACATAAAGGGATCAAGGTGAAAGTCTCAATATCTTAAAGTGTCATTTTTGAGTTTAGTTTGTAAAAATACATTCCTCCCACTTTACCATTTGGTCCTAACTATTTCGTGCTTGTTCCACTAACAGCAGAACTTCAAAATTAAATAGTTGATAAGCCAATTAACTGAATGTTTTTCTTTCACAGTATCTGCCCTGTGGTTGACTGGCAAACAATTAAGGTTGTAATCTGCTTTTTCCCCACAAATTCAAGGCTAGATTTCAGCTCCTGATCAGTTGCACTCAGCTTGTGGGTAAAAGAAAATAACCCTATTAAAAAAAACACTGAGCAAGAGTGAAGAGTTAAAGAAAGATTCTGAGGAATGTCTATATGATTGATTGTTCTTCAGCATCTAGTGTCTCTCATGGTTGTTAGTGATATAACCGGTGGTTAGGGGATGCTCAGCTGTCAGAGGTAAGTCAGAACCCGGTCATTTGCTTTGTCGGGCAGCTGGCCCGCCAGGATGGGATGGCCAGACATCAAACAGGCCACACCTGGAAGAGAGTTGACAGGGGAAGGTGAATTTTAGGAGAAAACCAAAACATGTGCACTGATTCATCAAACATACCATAAAAACAGACAAAAGCCACCAAACTGTCAATATAATCGAAACACTCCTTTCATATAAGTGCTGGGTTTTTGGTTGGTATTTGTATTTTTATGGGAAAATTCTTTTAGACATGCATGTCTTTCGCTCACATCTCAATGTCTTTAAAGATCTTTATCCAGAGGTTACTCCGTAAGCACATATTTGCAGAGTTCATTCAGACATAATACTTGGGCTAATAGCACACACATACTTGATGCGAAACACAAATCCCAGCATTCCATGTTGGACTTTAGGGATGAGTCTATAAGTGCACAATTCACCACATGGGTGTTCTCATATCACCAGACACATGATTTTAACTAATTCGCTGCCGTTAATGTCAAGGACCCCGCATTGATCATTCACTGTCGGCGCTATCTATTCAAACGGATTGTAAATCTATCAACGTCAATGGCAACCAATGAGTTAATTAGTGATGAACAGATTCCCATGTTTCTGTATGTACAATAGATACAAAAAAAATCTACTTTTGCCACACTTTGTGGTATGTGCAGCTTTTCAGGATTAGGAGGAACGCCTTTTCCACACAAATTCACTCAATGTGTTAAAGTCATCATCTTGAAGCCTCACATACTGTATGTGCGTTATATTTAGGGTTGTTCCGATCATGTATTTTTGCTCCCGATCCGATTCCCGATCGTTTTAGTTTGAGTATCTGCCGATCCCAATATTTCCCGATCCGATTGCTTTTTTTTGCTCCCGATTCAATTCCAATCATTCCCGATAATTTTTCCCGATCATATACATTTTGGCAATGCATTAAGAAAAAAATGAATAAAACGCGGACGAATATATACATTCAACATACAGTACATAAGTACTGTATTTGTTTATTATGACCAAAAATCCTCAAGATGGCATTTACATTATTAACATTCTGTGGGAGGGATCCACGAATAGAAAGACTTGTGACTTTGTATATTGTGACTAAATGTTGCCATCTAGTGTACTTGATAAGCTTTCAGTAAATAATACTGTAGCCATGCCCAAATGCATGATGGGAAGTGGAACCATGACTGTGCGTAGTGCTACCAATGGATGTACCTTCTCTGCTTTGGGAAATAACATAAGGTGTTAAGAAAATGATCAATTGCTACCTTGCTTCCCCACATTGCTTCCCATGATATTTCTAATCGTAGGGAGAGGAATTGTAAGGCTTTAGCCAATTAAAAAAAGGCTCCAAAGGCTGCCAAAATTCACTCTACTCATTTTACGCTGCCTTTTATCTCTCTATATAGGTAAAATGGCGCCATTACAGATTAAGCGCGACAATGCGTGAGTGAGTCGTGCAGTGCATGCATTAATTGCGTTAAATATTTTAACGTGATACATTTAAAAATAATAATAATAATTACCGCCGTTATCGGGATAAATTTGATAACCCTACCTTAAGCCTAAACTAAAGACTCTGGATGAGTGTAACATATATAAGGTCTGTAACGTTAAATACAATTAGAAAACGATTTAATTAAAAAATATATATGTATATATTTAAAAAAGGCATGGCCGATATTTTTTTGCCGATTCCGATACTTTGAAAATGACGTGATCGGACCCGATCGATCGGCATCTCTAGTTGTATTTAATGAAAGTGAGAGAAATGTTTGAGAAGTTGCAAAGTTCTCTGCTCTGGCAATTTCACACCCATACTGCGTGCATCTGTGATGTTGCTCAAGTGGAAATCTGAGCTGCCCAAGTCTGTAATTTCCACTTATACATACTCGAAAAATGTTTCAAATGATTGGAAAAAATTGTCAACTGACCTCTTAGCACTCAAACTAGATAATAATTCAAGACTAGGCAGGTCACACTGCATTGAGTTTTATAGAACTCAAACTCAGACTAAAAACATTTATTCAATGTGTCAAGCATGTTTGAATTCATCCAAATGTAACCACATGTAAAGTTCTTGTCCACATGCTGGTGCCATTTTGGTTCATAGCCACCAGATTTACGGTCACAACTGAATCACAGTCATAGTTTCCCTTATGTTGATTGAGTCATTACAAGCAACGAGTTCCTAAAGAGTGATTCGATGGTGACTGGACATTCTTGTCTCGTTCTCTACTTTGTGTTTTCATTATCTTCTCATCATCTTATTCATTAGGAAAATGAAAATCTGCACTCACCTAAACAAAACACCGCAAAATGATTAAAAGAGCAAAGTATTTTTACTTACTCTCCACTCCTGAAACAGATGATTTTCTCAGTGCAATAAACTGTGATATAACTTATTTTCATGCCTCTTTCTCCTTAACTCAATCAGATGAATGGAAGATGTGTGACATTTTTTTAGTTTTTAGAACAGCAAAAAAATGTAATTTCTGTTAAGTAATAAGTGTGAGTAGTACCTTGTGGCTTTTGTCACACGTGCACACGCGCGCACAGTTTTAAACACTTACTCGTTCCCCACCCATTCGTCGTCTTTTCTCTCCTCACCCAGCAAGATTAGCCCGTCTCATCCATGTGAGTGACAGTGTCTCTCCATGGCTGGATTGTGGCAACACCTCTGCTCTCTGCAGCTGATTCCAGCACTGGCTCTTTTCCAGTTCTTGTGCCTTCTTCAGCCAACATCAAGTGTTGGTGGTAGAAATACTGGAGCCGAGGTGAGACTTAATTACCAAACGCATGTTTGATGCTCGGATTTTTTAAAATGCCATACGGTTTGGCTTGTGAGTGCACACATACTATACTTACTGTACTATTCCAGGGTCAAACTGTCATCAACAGTACTGTAAAGTTTGTAATTTACCAAGCGTTAATCCTAAATGTCAAGGGTCAAATTTCCTATAGGTGCGAGATAAAGATGAGCCAAATGCAAGGGCGTAGGTTTGCATAGGGACGGTACGGACAAAACACTAAAACACAACTTTTCAGGATGCTCAAATTGTCCCTACCAACTTTTAAGCAACCTTACGTGCGTTATGTAATGACTTTAGTTATATAGGTCATTTACACTGTCTTCCCATACAGTATGTTTTAATTATTGTAATTGACCCAACAATTACTAAGTGACTTATTTTCATTATGTTCAGACTTACATGTACCTCTTTTCACTTGCTGAATGTGCCGGTCCAGTTTTCCCCCTTCCGAAACGCACATTTGATTGGCTGATGATCCCCCCCCCCCACACACACATTATATGTTATAGATATTAGGGATATTAATTTTTTTTTTTCAGCCAGCAGTAGCCACTTTGAGAAATGTAAGAAGACGTCAATGTTATGGAAGTGGGGAACACACCACAAATTTTGCTACTGAAAGTCGGACCTGCATCAGAGTTAGCATAACACTAAACTGTGTGAACTTGCTAACCTGCGAAACTTGAGTAGGAAGTTGCTTAGAGAGAAGTGTCCACCTGTATATGTTTTCTACTGTTAAAGTTAAATTAACTGTTAGAAATGTAGTGAACTGAGGTTTTCCCCCTTCTTCCCAATGTGACTTTTTTTTTTTTTTATGTGGTCTTAAAGCAGCTTACAAGGGAACTTTCATTTTGGGTGTGCTTGTAGACAAAAGCAGTAGTGTTTTACCTGAAGGACAGCTCCATTTTTATTTATTTTTGTCATTCCCTGAGTTTTTTTAGTTGTATTTATTTTCTTTATTTAGACAATGTTGAATGATTTTCAAACAAATGTTTATTTTTTTTTAAATTCCTGGATAGTTAAGAGATTATTAACAAGCTTGTATTAATTGTACATGTTAGTATAATTTAAGTTGTATCCAATAATGCAATTTAAATTTGCTCATAAAATCCGGACATTTTTTCTGTTTTCAGTTTTCAAAATGTTTCTTAGTTTTTGAAAACAAAGGTTTGAATTGAACGGTGTAGGCTGAACCAATACACATACAATTTAGTATAAGTCAATACCAGATTTATTTTGCCTTGATCATTATGAATGTCCCGTCCCCAGCAGAGTGTACATGCAGGTTATGCCATTTCGTCCCTACCAATGTTGAGACCAAACCTACGCCCTTGGCCAAATGCATTGACTACCTTTTAAAGCAACACTTGGTAACTTTTCAGTTTTTGTCGATTTTAGCAAAGCCAGTGGACAAAAGCGGTAGTGTTTTGCCTTAACCCCTTCAGACCTGAGCATGCTGCTGAAGGGCATTACGCGGTCGCATCCCTAAATCAATAAACACACTGAATTTAGTTGCTCTTGCCACTTCTGGGAGATGATTGGACGAAACTTTACCCATCGAAATGAAATCATGAGATTTAGCACATCCTCTTTGCTATTTTTGGCTCTTTGAAAATGGCTTAGACAAAACGCATGTTCAAAAAGGCAAGCGTAAGTGCTCATTTCTCATCAAAAACAATGTAACATTAACATTAAAAATAACCAATAAAAGCATGAAATATCCCCGACCAAAAAAATTGAGCTTTGTTCTGGTATTTGAGTGGAGTAAAAATCAGCGAAGATTTAAAAAAAATAATAATAATTTTTTTTGCCCAGCAGAAAACATGCGGGTCTGAAGGGGTTAAGGAAGACTGCGTTTCCCATGAGGACCAGCGCACTCCAGTGTCGTAAAATCATCAATCAATTAATCAAAATTCAATCACCTGGTTGCCTGCAGATGGATTAAACAACAATTCCGTTTCCAGCGGCTGAGTGAAGGAGGAATAGTATTAAGTTAATGAATCCAGTTGTGGCTAAACAATAGCAAATGACAGTTACCAACCGCGTGGCTTCATGTGGCTAATCCCCCCACCTTAACTCATCAGAGCTGACGAGTTTGGTTGAGGGGGGAGGCGTCACACCCGCAAGTGAAAGCCTGATTATTGTGTATATCCTGGTAGCCTCCCTTCTTTTTCCTCTTCAGACAAAACTTTTTGTCTCTTTTGTTGCTCTGCCATCTTTGCAGAATTCGCGCGAAAACGTTTGCGTCAAATTCCGTCTTCATAATGAATGGGAGGGGGGTAAGTGACGTATGCCGAAAAGCAGTCAGCACATTTCACCCTCCTCAAAGTTAATTAGTACTGGTGTTCGGCCACTCCTTAATACACGGCGAAACGTCCTACACAATGCTAAGCGCGCTTGCGCATGCATCCACACGCATGCGCACATCGGTTAAAAGCGGCGAGTACTCACTATTTTTGTTTTTATTTAGTTATTTAGAACCTTTTCACTGCTTCAAAGATACTTTTTGCATGTATTACCCTCTCATACGTTTAACCATTGTGTTTTTTTGTGTTAGCTTTGAAGCAGTTGACCACATTAGTCATGGAGCGTATTTAAACCGTCCTTATTTGATATAACTACATTTAAGTATTTTCTGCAGGCATTTTTTTAGTACGTTATTCGTGTATGCATCTAAACAAAACAAATTTAGAGCGCACGGTAGTACTTTGGGTGTCAAATTCGACTCATGTAGCACGTTTCGCCGATGTAGGAGATTTTGGCAGAACACCGGTGAAAGCTATTCAGACACCCTCGAGATATAAAAGAGGTGTCACTCAACTAGTTGTCATTCGACATATCACAAATTTTATGAAAATATTTTATAAAGGTTGAAAAGTTACCCAGTGTTGCTTTAACATTTTTTGGCCACATACCGGTAAGTGTAATAACTGCAGCTGTTTTTTCATTTTAATCTATATGTAATGATGTGTTTGGTGAAGTGGTATTGTTTGAGTATGTACATTTTCTAACTTTCAGCCTACATTCTCACTCTTCACTCTTTTTAAAGTAATACCCAAATAAATAGCTATCAGTGCTCCCTGTTTAACTGATCTTGTGAAGTATGTTGAGCTCTATCGTGCTAATTTAATACAGAGCGTCACTGATGCAAAAAGCCATCAAAACAGCAAATCGTGTTTTGAGAATGAATACATGACAGGAGATGTAACACCTATTATACGAGCACTGGAACACAAAATTGTGAAACGAAGATATCTGTGGAAAAGAAAGAGGAATGATTAAATCTAATTGTAATGGCAAAGTGTTGAACCCCAAACATGAATGGTGTGTGCATCGTCTGACCTAATAACTTTTGTGTTAATATGTGTATTAGCTGGGGTTCAAGTTGGTGAAAGGGAACTTCTCTCGAATGTTTCTCCGTGTCGGCTATCACAAAATAGCAGAGATTCCCTCAGGAGCATTCAACATCAGCATACGAGAAACAAAAAAGAGCCGGAACTACTTGGGTACATGCCTATTACACATATAACAGTTTTTTTCGTCAGACACTCCATAAATGCTGTGTTTCTTCAGCTCTGCAGACCTCAAGTGGGAAGCATATCATCAATGGCCACTGGGTGATTGATAGGCCTGGAATCTACAATGCAGTGGGAACGCAGCTCACGTACCAAAGACCCAATGAAGTCAGCTCGCGCGCTGGAGAGTCCATCACGGTGCCTGGGCCGCTGACTGACGACCTGCATGTTTATGTGAGTAGTACACTCAGGTATTGCAAACAAGAAATAGCACAGTCATTGCATATTTACAACATCATAATACTGCAGGAAACGTTTTCTTCTCTAGTTAATTTACCAGCAACCATCTCCCAGTGTGCACTTCGAGTATGTTTTACCACTAACAAACACCAAGACAACTCCAGAGCCTTCTAGCCTTTCCACCTTAACGCCATATGTAACAAGTAAAGTACCTTTCAGAATTGTTCTAACTCAGTGGTATTACTGTTCTTATAGCAAGAGGCAAAATACTTGTTTGCAAAATTTAAACTCAAAGCACCGCTGTATACGAATTAAATTTCAAGGAAGTAATCATATGTCATCTCACAACTTCGCCTCACCTAGGTGACGAGATGCAGGTAGTGGTAGGCATGGCTACTAATGACATTGTTAAAGAGAAGCCCAGCCCAAACATGGTTCCCGGCAAGGCAAATGTAAACCCTCAGCCTGTCTACACCTGGACTAAGAGAGGCTACACAGAGTGCAGCTCGACATGTGGTAAAGGTGGGTAAAGTAAATTAAGGTTTTCAAACAGAGGGGTCACAAATAGAACCATGGCTAATCCCATCCATTTTCCATAGCGCATGGCCAAATTTGAGTTGCAAGTGAGGTCAGCTGTGGTATGTGAAACGGGCAACATGGACAGTCATAAAAATCTTTCATTCATTTCTTGAACGTAACAGCTGCAAGCGCTAATTGACATCTCAACACACAGAGTTAAATTATTAACATAGCAAACAGATAAAGCTAAAGTGGTATGAAAACATATCTAAACCTTTAATTCCTCACATTTATGTATAAATCACCATCAAATGTGATCTGGTCTTTGTCAAAATCACACATTCTTCATTCATTCATTCATTCTTCCATTAATGATTGCAAGTTGTCCAGGCCCTGAGGTGGCAAAACAGCCCCAAATCATGATGCTCCCTCCACCATGCTTCATGGTGGGGATGAGGTGTTGATGTTGGTGAGCTGTTCCATTTTTCCTCCACACCTGATGTTGTGTGTTACTCACAAACAATTTAACTTTGGTTTCATCAGTCCAAAAAATATTTTACCAAAACTTGTGTAAAGTGTCCAAGTGCCTTTTTGCGAACATTGAACGAGGAACAATGTTTTTTTTGTTTTGTTTTTTTGAGTGCAATGGCTTCCTTCGTGGAGTCCTCCCATGAACACCATTCTGGGCCATAGTTGTACATATAGTGGATGTGTGCACATTGGATATTGGACTGTGCCAGTGATTTCTGTAAGTATTTAGCAGACACTCTAGGGTTCTTTTTTTTTTTTTTTACCTATCTGAGTATTCTGCGCTAAACTCTTGGTATCATCTTTGTTGGACGGCCACTCCTTGGGAGAGAAGCAACAGTGTTAAACTCTCTCCATTTGTAGAAAACCTCTCTGACTGTCGATTGATGAACATCCAGACTTTTAGAGATGGTTTTGTATCCTTTCCCAGCTTTATACAAATCAACTATCCTTGATCGCATGTCTTCAGACAGCTCTTTTGACCGCGCCATGATGCACATCAGACAATGCTTCTCATCAAGACAATTCTTACCAGGTGTGTTTTATAGTGGGCAGGCTTTAAACCACTCATCAGTGATTGGGCAAACACCTGACTTAAATTGACTGCTAAAAATTGGTTTCAATTGCGCTTTAAGTCTCCTTAGGCGAAGTGTTCACTTAATTATTTTCCCCCTTTTGTCATTGTTTGCATGATATCCTCATTAAAATATGAAAACTTATAAACGTTTGGGTGCTTTTAGTTAAAGCAGACACTGTTTTTACATCTGTGTGATTTTGACAAAGATAAGACCACATTTGATGCTGATTTCATGCAGAAATGTCAGAAATTCCAAAAGGTTCAAATACTTTTTCATACAACTGTGCAGTACGTGGAGGCCATATTGGGAAGGGCATCATTAACATCAGGGCATGCAACACATACACTTTAAAATTAAGTTGTAATTTGCTCATTTCTCAACACATTTTCTATATGTTTACTTTTTTTTCTCACCAGCCAATAACTGACCACAAACAGAACAGACACACGAGCATTCATACTCACATTTACATCTACGGGCAATTTCAGAGTGCTCCGTTCATCCAACGTGCATGTTTTTAGAATGTGGGAGGAAACAACATGCAAACTACAGAAGACTGTGAGACTGAAATGCTCAATCCACATTGCTGCCTCAGTAACTGTTTTCACTTCTAACAGCAACAAAGAACGGAATTTAAAAACATCGCATCCAATAAGCATCACAATTGCATTGCTCAGATTCAGTTTCCTTGACCCCTCCCCATCACATCAGGCAAAATTCAGAAAACACATACTGTACATCATGTCAGTCACACCTGTAAGGATATCTGAAAGATAAGCTAACAATTCAAAACTTATACATCTGTGTGTGCGTCTTAGGTAGGCGTCAATTGCTGTGGGAGTGTATTGACAAGGCTCTCCATGTAAGTGTTCCTGCAGACCTTTGTGATCCAACGCTTGAACCTTCAAACCAGCAAGAAGACTGTCACATTCAGCAATGTCCTGCGTAGTGAGTAGACATGTGCCAATTACCAGTTTCAACGTATATCGTGGAATGAAAACGTCAAGGTTTCAAAACCACAAAAAATTTCCATCATACCATCCCTATGGTATTAGCTATTTTTTACATCCCAAAAATCCTTGGAAAAATCACTAGCAGCTGCAAGGCTCAACGCTGCCCCGCCGGTCGTTGCTCAGTGTCAGTGAGTCAGCTGTGCTACACGACGGCTGGAGGAGGTGAAACTCCTGAACTTTTTCCCCCATCGAAGAAAACAAAATACCTTGTATGGAAATACTTTGTCTACAGAAAAGTTACAGACGGCCGCGACTTACAGTCCCTGACAAAAGTCTTGTCGCTTATCCATTTTGTAGAAACAATTGCTAATAACCTGATTTTTAATTATACAATTGGTTTCAGAAATGGCTCATATGAAAGGTAAGACCCTCCCAAAACAATGTCGAATGTTCAAAAATATATTTGTTTCACTTAAAAAAGATTTATCATTTAATGAAGACATAAAGGTCAAATTTTGGCAAGACAAAAGTTTTGTCGCCTACAGAAAGTGGTGTGAAAATTGAAAAAAAAAATGTACTTGAAATACAAAAATATGTTAAATAACATAAGTGAATTAAGTAGTGGTGCTGTGAGATCCAAATTTAATATTTTGTATGACTTCCATGGGCTTGAAGGACTGCATCCATGCGGTTCAGCAAGGATTCATACAATTTATTGATGAAGTCATCAAGAACATTAAAGAAAAGCAGTCTTGCATACCTCCCAGAGTTCATCAACATTCTTGGGTTTCGTCTTCCATACATCCTCTTTCATTCTACCCCAGACATGCTCAATGATGTTCAGGTCTGGTGACTGGGCTGGCCAGTCCTGGAGGACCTTGATCTTCTTTGCCGTAAGAAACTTTGAGGTAGAGATTGAAGTATGCAATGGAGCACCATCCTGCTGCAGAATTCGTCCCTTTTTATGGTTAGGAATGTAAGAGGCAGCTAAGATTTGTTGATATTTCAGACCTCCAATATGATTTCACATTTATACAAAATTCAAGGTTGGTGAGCACTGTCATGGACGTTTCCAGCCAGCTATGAGACTTAACTCCAGGGTGTTTAGTGTGTCTAGTGGTGGTAAAACACAAAGCGTTTTTTTCTCTGTGTTGACAAAGACGGTGTGTGTATAATGTAAACATGATACAAGTCATACACACGTGCTTTTATTGGAAAATAATTCAATTATAATTGTTCTGATGGTAATAATGTTGAGCTGGGTTTGGGCTCACCTAAAGGACTGCATTTACTTTAATTCTATTTAGAATAATTTCTTTTTTTTTATTATTATTATTTTGACATTATCATTATGTTCCAATTTGCTAATATGTTTTGAAAAATAAAAATCCTGTTCAATGGAAAACGTTTTTTTTTTAAACCCAGATATCTCAAAGTAACATTTTAAAGCTGTAATTGCAATCCCGTGAAACCGTGATATTTTGGCTTAAGTTTATCACACCGTCAGAATCTCATACCGACACACGCCTATTAGTGAGTATGATCTCCTTTTGGTTCTGATCTCCCATGTCTATCAGCAATCAAGATCTGAAGGGGCAACATGCTTTGACATTGAAGTTTTTCAGAAGATGGCTAATCGCCTAATTGATAGAAAAGACAATTTACAGATTTTGGTCGAATGATAAGTCAGCATTCAGTGTCAGAACAAAAAGTGACAGCGCGTCAAGTTTTTTTTAAATCACTCTCTCGCTTTACTGACAGTTGGGATGTAGGGGAATGGTCAGAGTGCAGCAAGAAGTGTGGACCGGGCTCTCAGCATCGCCAGGTCATATGCCGCCAAGTCACCCATGTTCACTCAAATGGGACAGAAACCTCTGTGACAGCAGCACCAGAACTTTGTGGATCAGCTGACAAACCGGTGACCAAATCTTCCTGTCAGCTCAAAATTTGCAGTCAGTGGGAGATACGATCAGAGTGGAGCGAAGTGAGATGATCTCTATTAAAAGTAATGGTAATTATACGGTATTAACTAAGCATGCCCCTTCTCTTTCTTTCCTAGTGTTCAGTGCCTTGTGGGGTGGGCCAGCGGAGCAGGCAAGTGGTGTGTGTGAGCAACCAGGATGAGGTAGAACCAGACGAAGAATGCAACATGAACCTCAAGCCTGATAGACTACAAAATTGTGACATGGGGGCATGCGCTCGCAGTTGGTTCACAAGCCAGTGGAACCAGAAGGTTCAGTTCATGCTCACTAATACATAATGAGAATGTGAGTGCGAATGTTCATCCATCTCTATGATTGACAGCATCCAATCCAGGATTCTCAGCGAAAAATCAATAAGCCATTTACGATCACAAAAATGCAATGTATTTAAAAAAAAAAAAAAAAAAATTACAGGCACTTTATCAATTTTATTTTAAGTCTGTTGGACAAAAAGGCTTATTAGTCTTAGTCATATTTAGGTCATTTTGTGATAGTTTTAAACTAGTCAATGAAAACTAAAAATGTTTTAGTCGTGCAATTTTTATATGAATAATAAGGATTATTTGAACTGATAAAATAGGAGATTGGAATACAATAGAAAACATTTGTTCAATTAGGTTTGCTTTTTTGTTTTACTGTAAATGTGAGGAACAGCTACATGTATAGAAGTCTAGATTCAACTACCTCAAACATAGCTTAATATGATAAGTTGAACAACGCTTAACACTTACTATCAACCAAAAAAAACACCCGGATGTTCACCCTTAACCATAGGCAGAGTTTGACTTTTGTGGCAGGAGGGGCAAAACATGTTGATGACCCCGAAACGCAGTGTCAGCAATAAAATTAAATTAGAAGATATATGCTCAGATAGTAGCTTAGCCCATTCTAGTACATACAGTCATCCCAGCTGTGTGTGTGTGCGAGTGCGTGCGTGTGTGAGCGTGAACGTTTTTCTGTCTTACCTTGTGGAGAAGT
Source organism: Corythoichthys intestinalis (assembly GCF_030265065.1). NCBI lineage: Eukaryota > Metazoa > Chordata > Actinopteri > Syngnathiformes > Syngnathidae > Corythoichthys > Corythoichthys intestinalis. The sequence goes on from NC_080402.1 coordinate 25,224,774, forward strand.
ATACGCCGCATCCGTTTTGAATAAATATTTTATAATCAGAAGTTGAAAATGAGTGTTTTTTTGTTTTGTTTTGTTATGTTTCCCATCATTTTTTAGGGGAATTTTAAATCAGGCCGCTTAGGACAGCTAAGCTTTTGGCCAAGATCGTCGTCCATTGAATATGATACGCCCGGTGGTGGCTCTGTTGTACAATTAACGTCTTTAGTGGGGCAAACTGAAACTCCGCTCACCATTTTGGCTGTGGTCTCCGGCATTTCGTGGTCCACATCTTCAATCCTTGGTTCTCGCTCAGTAGTTGTTGTCGCTTTTGAAAGCTTAGGTTTAAAAAAAATTACGTATATCAGTCTTTCATCTTCTGTTCTCAGGTGGTTTTGGCTAAGCAATGCAAAAGGCAGTCTCTAAGTTGCCTGTCACATGATCTGTTCGAAAAATAATATTGACCAATTATAAGATTTTTTTGTTCAAATAATTCATTTGGTTTTTGGGGTTTTTTTGCTTTACAACTTTTGTAGACAACGTTTTACCGGCAAAGTCTTAATTTTAAAATTCATACATAGGAAAGTCAATTACATGCAATGACTTTTTTGACCCACCTTAATTTCCGCGTATGCACTTCAGCCAAGTTGCAAAACTCAACATCAGTTCAAATCATGAGACGCAAACGACTTCAAAGTGACCCCTCGTTTTTCACGGTTAATGGGAACCAGAACCTGCCGTGATAAGTAAAAAAAAGTAGGGCAAACATTTTTTTTTTTTTTTTTGTGTTCAATGTATTGATTCAGATTTTGAATTGGAAAGAGATGCATATAAGACATGTTTGTCACTTTTTTCCCAAAGTATAATTAAAACAAAGTGTATATATTCATTTTAATAAATGTTTTTTAAGCACTTTAAATGTAATAATTATGATAAGTTTTAAACATGTTACTGTCCCACCGAATTATTTTTAAAAAAGAATAAAGAAGTGGAAAAATGCTTGGCTTTATTAAATGCTTAATTGAGTGAGTCCACTCAAATCCGCTCGAGCTGCTCACACACAATGAGTTGCCACAGCAACTGTTTAACAAGTTAAACGATGATTGACGCATGCGGCTCTTTAGAAGTACGTGACTCTGGCAAGATGAAACACAAACATCTGTCAATCATCGTTAACTTTAAATTCAACTCCAATGCACGTGCACTGCCTGACGAACAAAGAGCAGGTAGAGGGAAGGAGCAAGAGTGAGACTGGCTCGAGACAGGTCATCTGTATTTTCTTTTTTTTTTTGGTGATAAAAAAATCCGCGATGGACTGAGGGCGCGAAGTTTGAAGCACGTAGCAGCGAGGGATCACTGTATAGGAAAGTCAATTACATGCAATGAAATTTTCGGCCACGGGGGAGTGGAGGCGGGTCTATGCTCCCCCAGCCCCCTCTTAATCTCTGTGTATGTCCCTAACAGTAGCTAAAACACATAAACTAATGAATTAACTAGGGCTGTCAAACGATTAAAATTTTTAATCGAGTTAATTACAACTTAAAAATTAATTAATCGTAATTAATCGCAATTCAAACCATCTATAAAATATGCCATATTGTTCTGTAAATTATGTATATATTCTGTAAAATAAATTGTTGGAATCGAAAGATAAGACACAAGATGGATATATACATTCAACATACGGTACATAAGGACTGTATTTGTTAATTATAACATTAAATCAACAAGATGGCATTAACATTATTAACATTCTGTTAAAGCGATCCATGGATAGAAAGACTTGTAGTTCTTAAAAGATAAACGTTAGTACAAGTTATAGAAATTTTATATTAAAACCCCTCTTAATGTTTTCGTTTTAATAGAATTTGTAAAATTTTCAATCAAAAAATAAACTAGTAGCCCGCCATTGTTGATGTCAATAATTACACAATGCTCATGGGTGCTGAAGCCTATAAAATCAGTCGCACCCAAGCGCCAGGAGAGGGCGGCAAAACTCCATAAAACACAATTAACAAGTGGGCATTTCACTCTACTGACATTTAAATCTGTCTGAGCGGGACATGTGTGTTAATTGCGTCAAATATTTTAACGTGATTACTTTAAAAAATTAATTACCGCCCATTAACGCGATAAGTTTGACAGCCCTAGAATTAACATTTTCACAACAAAGCTAACTTTATCCTGAATCAAGATAGCTGTCCATTTGTGCCAGATTATATATTAAGTAGGAATTATACAAGTAACATGGCAATAGCTTTCTAAATGTGGGCCAATAACTTCAGTCGAAACTCAACCTATCCACTGAAATAGCAAAGAGTGTGACAGTAATCTAGTTATAATGAACCACTACTGCGTAGAATAGCTAGTGGGAGCCTGTGTGTCTTATTCGAAGATTCATAAATCTAGACAATAGCCAGGCCATGGCCCAAAAATTTTGTATTGTTATTCTTGTTTTCTCTGTTTGGGCCTGTGTCCAATGTACCAAGGCCGTACACCTCTGTTCGATTTTTTATACTGCTGAATATAGTATTTGTAGGTTTGTTTTTCAAATTAATGTGTGTGTTTGCATGTAATGCTCCTTAGTGTTCTGCAGAATGCGGTCAAGGCAACCGAACCAGAACAACGGTGTGCCTGATGAACCACGTGACCGACCTTCCGCTGGACAGCTGCAATGGGGAACGTCCAAAAGAAGTGACAACATGTAATTCCGGTCCATGCCAAAACCGTCTCGAGTGGTACGCTGGACCCTGGAGTCAGGTGATTCGCCGTCAAACGCTCAATTTACAAATGTGAACTGCATCAATCACATTTCACATGTGTGCTATTAAAGTGTTCTGCAGAGTGCGGGAATGGGACTCAGACCCGGAACCTGGCTTGTGTTCTTCAAAACAAAGGTCACATGGAGGTGGTGGTCCCAATGAAATGTTCTACTAGGCCTAAGCCGATCACAGCTCAGCCCTGCGTGCTGAAGCCATGTGGTGTCCAGTGGTATGTTACGGAGTGGAGTATGGTACGTTTCAAGCCCCACTTAAATTGCACAATTGAAACATTTTCTTATGCCATGGGGCGACAATGAAGATTACAATTTTTGGGGGGACAGGCAAACTGGAAATCTGCCTTTCAGTCAACAAAACAATGCCACTTCTGTGTGTCGACAGTGTTCCCGCTCTTGTAACGGTGGCTATCGTGTCCGTGAGGTGCGGTGTCTCACCGACAACGTCGCTCCAAGTGAGCAGTGTGACCCAACTTTGATTCCAGAAAGTCGAGAAGAATGCAACACACAACCTTGTGGAGCTGACATAAGTAAGGCTTCTCAAACCTCTTCGCTCTTTGTATTTGATTCTCATGTTTTCCATTTTCTGCAGAGCCGGCCTGCAGTGACCAGTATCACAATTGCATGCTAGTGGTTCAAGCCCGCCTCTGCGTTTATGCTTACTACACAAGCGTCTGCTGTGCCTCGTGTCGTCGAGTACAGAGAACATATCCCAATTCGTTTCAAAATAACATATGGAGGTGAAGCTCTTCGGACCACTTGAACAGGACAGAAATGCAATGTTGAATGTGTTTTATACAGTGGTTAATTCAGGTCTGCAATTGAATCACAATATTCGGTATACGCTAGCAGGAATGAATTGATACAATATAAAGTAAGCTGAAATATGAATTGATGTTACGAAGTTAAAATTACAGCTTTTTTGTAGTTTTACCTTTCACTTGTTTTCAACCCAAAAATATCTTCTTTAGTAACAGTCCTGGTCTTTTTCAGTTTCCATGTATCAATAGGAAAACCAGCTTTTTAAATTTTTGTATGACATCACTGCATTTAACATTTCTTTGTACCCTTTTGACCTCAAATTGGACAAGTTACTTGGCTTTCTTGTGGATTTCTGCTTAATAAAAATCTGGCGTCAGGCTCTGGTTGTCCTTGAATAGTTTAGAATTTGGGTTAAATATTAGCAGACAGTACCAATGCCCGCAGTCAAAAGCTTAGAAACATTTTTTTCATCTTGCTGAATGGTGAAGTGTCTCAAAACCTATAGACTTCACTATCAGTTGATGGGGCTCGGGGTTTATCCGTCTGGGGCCTAGTTCCAAAAACTTCAAATTCGAATATTTTCAAAACCAAAGCCACTAGCGACCTAAAACCAAAACAGGCACCTCCCTAAGGCATATATGAGTCTCCATGAGCAGCGACATCAAAAAATTCAAAGTCATTCCCTAGTAAAATCCTGAATTTTTTTTTATACAAGTACAACAAAACTTAAAATGATGCACAAAAATCACCAAATGCAGAGATATTTTCATGATCAATAGCAATATTTAACATATATAGGTTTTTGCCCACAATAGCGACTTTATTATTTTTTAACAAGTTTAACAAGTTTTCAACATCTAATAAATCACTCAATTTTCGCATCAGAAACGTAATACTTGAGGAAAGCATGCAGAATCAACTTATTTATACTCAACAAAAGCTAAATTGGCATTTTTCTGTATAGAATCCCAATTTATTTTGGCTGAATTCCGATGTTACTATTGCCACAGCACGGAGGCACGTCTTGCCGGCTATCTGGCCCTCGCCATTTTTAGATCGAAATGTTACATAAAATAAAACACGTAAAAGGCAATTATTTTTTTGTATGGAAGCAGAAATGTCTAAATTACTACTACTTCGCCCAAAAAATGGGCAGTTGGCCAAAAACTACCTGATCATTTGAATGTAAAGTTACGCTACTGTGTGGCCATCACAAAACAAAGAGCTTTTGTATGTTGAAAATTCTTGTAAATAAATGCGTTCATCCCAGAATTTCTATAGATATGAACATAGAACAGTCTAGATTTTTGGTTAAAGCAAAAAACCAGGCAGTTTTCATTTAACGTAAACATATCGAGCTAAAGTAACGCTAATTTTTTTCCATGCATTTTTTCCTACAGTGTTTCAAAGTGCATGCATGGGGCTATTTTTTATCATAATTACCTTGAATCCTCCACCAAATCACTCGAGACATTCCTTCCTGTTTGTATGCAGTAAAAATTGCACTTTTTCCCACCTAAATCTGGCATTTGAACACAGCGTGTTTGAGTTCCACAGTGAAAGCCAAACGCTCTGCCTGGGTCGGCCCCCAACGGGAAGGCGTGGTGCAATGTTTGTGGGAACTGTCTTGCCAACTGATGGTGAAGTCTATGCAAAGCCTTTGACACACATTAGACAATTGAGTTAGCAAATACAAGAACAGATTTTATCAGAAGATATATTATGCATCTTCACTTGAATATTTTTGTATCCACAAAGGCTTTAAGTACATTTAGATTAGGACTACTTTTGTACTTTCCAAATTACATACAGAAACAACACATTTTCTAAAAACAAGGCTACACTGGTACTTTGTGTAGGATGACTGATGGATAAAACACAATAAGTAATCACAAGCGCTTTGTACACATTTCAGGTAGTGATAGCATTGCTTTAATGGGCTAGCCAGGCATACAGGGTGTAAAAAGGCCAACATTCAAATCACAAGATACAGAACAGTAAAAAAAAAAAAAAAATATGGACACGCCATACAACAAGTTGACAACATGGAGAATCCAGATGCTTCTGTACTTTCACTTATTCAAGCTATACCATGATATTTGTTATTCGACGTGCTCCTGAGACTCTCCTTGTGTATTAGTGGCTGTGAGGCTGAATTGGGAGGTCCATGCTGAAGATATGTTAGGTGAGTCTCAGCCTTTGGCATTGAGAAGCCCAAATACACAAATATGGACCAAGTAGCAGTCCCCTTAAAACATTCAAGGCTCGTGTTCATCATGCTAACAAACCAGTCAATCGACCTTTTTTTTTGTTCCAATACAGTTCTTACATTAGCCAGACTAAAATGTTGTCAAGCAAAATACTCCCAAAGCAATTGAACAATCAGAAATTGTACAAGTCAGTTTTGAAAATAGTATTTTAAGATATTTTCCAGCACTCCATTGCTTACCAACAAAAATATATCGATAGTTCAACTCCCATCTGATTTGTTCAGCTTACCGCAAAATTCTGCTGTGGTGTCGTACCAACATTCAGTGATTTTGAACCTGTATTTTTTTCTACAAAGTCATAAATATAGGTGGTTAAAATACAGTAAAAATACAAAATAAAAGATATAGTATGTTGTATAATTTAGATGCAAAATGTAGTAACGGATTAAAAAAATAAACACGCCCCTGAGGTCAAATGATAGACGAACCAGAATTTTGTCCACTCATGACTTTCCTATTATTCGGAAGTGGCAGCACTAAAGGTTAAAAAAAAAAGTGTACTGTATACTATGCAAGTGCACGACCTCGGCTTTTATTACTACAGTATATCTGCTGCATTGTGACGTTAAAGAAAAAGAACAACCTGAAGGCACAATTATCTGAGGCAGAATATGTCTCAGGAGTTAGGAGTAATAACGGACAGGGTTATGGAATAAGATTAAGCAGTCAAATCACATAATAGTAAAACTGTCACACTTGGCATCACTTTTAATACAACTGATATTTTTATAGCCTGGCGTGCGACATAGTTTTTCTATCCAGCTTTAAAACCATTATATTAAAACAGGGCAATTTTGCCCCTCTTTAAGAGGTTATTATGCACAACAATGTATAAATTTAGCTGTATGTTACAAGAATATACATGGTTTCAGTCTAAAGTATCTTAGTAGGGAGTACATCCAAGCATTTGGTTGATGACTTTGGCTTTGGAACGTTAGTCTACATTTCGCACATTATGTATGAAACACATGTAAAAACTGCACCATAGGAGGAAAAAAATGTCACGGGACTTAAAAGATCAAATAAAATCCTGAAATGGCTCACACGCTGATCCGTCAAATTCCGTCTCATTCAAAAGCATCCCCTCTTGAAAAGGCAATGGCAGAAAAGTTTGAGTGGGGATATAAAAGTTTCGGTTGGTTCAAGTTTGCCATTCCTCATGTGCAAGTCAGTAGAAAATGCTACATTGTTCTTTTCATGGGGACAAGTGCAGGGCAGGCTGAGTGCCTGTGCCATTTGCTCTGAAATTGGCAAGACTCTCCAAAAGTTTTCTTGGCAAGCTCTTCAGGTCTCCCCATTCGTATGTTTACACGAGAGACTCATGTATTGGAGCATCATTACATGAAGTGCAAGATGTCCACTTTTCCCATGGCAGAACTTCCCCCTGCTGACATTGGCTTACGTCGACTTCTTGCCCCTGTGTGCCTTTCACTCGCTGTCGGTCTCTATATCAGAGTCAGACCACTGCACTGGGCTCAACTTCCCGCGGCGCATGGCATATTCGATGACCGCGGTGTAGCAGAAGTAGTACTGGTCCCACGTCTGGATGCTGAAAGCCCTCTGTGTACGCATTCGCCGTACTGTCTGATGGATGTCTACTGTGCCGATATCCTCCAGCCTCGACAGGCAGATGTCCAGTGTGCAGAAGGTGCCTAAAGTCAGGAAGGAAGCAGAGATAAACAGGAAATCAATATTGTTAATGTAAAAGGGAGCTGGAAGCCAGCTGGCGAGACACTGCGGGGGAAACAAGTTATGCCATTAGCTAATCAATACTGCAACACAAAACTAAAGAAGGATTTAAATATGTTTAAACATTATTTTTGATTAAAATAAAATTCTTAAAAAACTATTTGCTGCCAATTTTTCCAACGTATTCCGTTTGCATTACCTGTCCGGCCGATACCAGCACTGCAATGGACGACCACAGGAGGGCCCCCTGGAGGCCCTTTCCAACTGGAGCCCAGACTTTGAACTGCAACTTTCTGCCTCTGAAGTACATGCTCGCGAAAGTCCAACATGGCTGATGCACTCTTTGGCACCCCGAAGTCTGGCCAGCTGACGTAGAGGTAGTGGCACACATCTCGTCTCTCCCCAGACTTGATAAAAAGAGAGCAATTACACTTAAGGTTTAAACCATCGATTGCACACCGAAGTTCTGTTATGCAAAATGTATTAATTTACCAATGTATTTATTATTGTGGTAGGATAGGGTCAAACTAATAAATTCATGTGAAAAAATTAGGACACCCCATTAACTATTCAGTTCTTTACAAAGAAATGTTCACACATCAATGTCTGATCTTGATTTTCTTTATCTTTAGAAAAGAAAGTGATTTAATTGCAGGTAAACAACAAAAAATAACATTGTTTTACTCATTAAACCAAATATATAAACAAAAATGCATATTCTAACTGAGGAAAAAGTTGGGACAACCTTACCACCTAATAGCTAATGTTACAACCTCTGGCTGAAATAACTTTAGTGAGATGGTTTTTGGAACCATGTACCAGTCTTTGACATTGTCCTGAAGAAAAATTTTCCCCACTCCTCAGCGCAGAATACTTTCAGCAGTGGGATGTTCAGGGATTCTTGCATCTATGGCCCATTTCAAGCAACTCCACAGCCTCTCAATGGGATTAAAGGGCATACGACAGGAGAAAAAAAGTCTTAGATAGCATTATTATGTGAATTAGAATCATAATTTAAGACGATTGGACTATATGCAACAATTTAACAAAGCGCAGATGACGAGAAATTTGTCTTTTAATCTGCCGGTTAGCCACGCCTACCATTATAGGGCTCTAGCGTCCCCAAAAGGTGGATGACATCAGCGGGAGACTGGGCTCATCGGTTTTACTATTCAGCCCATTGAGGGGGAATTATTCAGAACGAGGAAAACGCGACGAAGAGAGCCGCAAAATGTCATTGTTTCAGTCTCTCCACTCCAATATTTTTACAGGATATTCTTTTTATCCAAGTATTTTTCCCCAATAGCTATATAAATAGCTTGAGAAGGACCAGTCAGCCCGTCTAGGGGAAACTATTCAGAACGAGGAAAACGAGACGAAGAGAGCTGCAAAATATCATTGTTTTTGTCTCTTTACTTCAATATTTTTACAGGATATTCTTTTTATCCAAGTATTTTCCCCAGTTGCTAGATAAATGGCATGGTCATGACAAATAAGTCTTGTGCTAAATGGAATATGAAATAATAAAAATGCACTTATTCAGGACGACATGGCAAAATTACTCCATAATGGTCAAAACTGTCGACTTCACCTTTACTGTCGCACCTCCCGAACGATATTTTATGCCACCTAAATCGGATATATGTCATTTCGCTTCCCCGGCTTCGGAGAATGTAAACAAACCAAGAGCCGTGACAGCTAGCCGACATGCTAACCCGAACCCAGTGATGTTTCAAAGTCTTCGAGGCGGAAAATCACACATAACTAGCCCGGATTATTTGACACAACGACTGGGTTGTCGATTGTCTTCACGGATCGGCAAACCACCCGGCGGAGAGCAATGTACAGCTCGTTCCCCGGAGGAGGGCGGCTGCAGTTGTTGTGCAGCTAACGTGCTGCTAATGTGCATGAGGAGAGCTTTTTACATGCCTATCAGTGATCAAACGTAAGTAGTCCTTTATTTAAAGAAAGTTTGTAGTGTTTACTTTGTAATCGCTGTATTCGTATTTGACATAATACAAAACAAGACGTTTACTCACTTCCTCATAAATCCAATGGTCCCACAGTAGTAGGGACTAGGCCAATATCCACGGTGAATGGGAACATTTTGAAAATCCAAAAAGGCGCACACGCCTGTCCCTCATACAGTAAGATTTTTCTGCAGCCGTTTGGCTGGCGTGATGCGAAAAATAAACGTATTAATCCGCAAAATCGCTGAATCCTTAGTCCACATACACAACAGTATGGCTGTATAGTGAAGAGGATGCCTTCATCCGTACAAGTCACAGCGCCCTCCTCCTCAATGCAAGACCGAAGCCGGAAGTCACTCATTTTCATGGCGCGGGATTAAAAAAACTAAATCCAGCACCTCCGTGACCCCCGTGAGGAAAAGCGGCATGGAAAATGAATGAATGAATGAATGAATACATATAGCGATTGCTTCCACACACATCCAAGCGGTCCATATCATTCAGGAGCATAAAATACCGCGTGTATTATGAAATAAACATGCTTTTTCGTGTCACATGCACTTTAAGATCTGGGCATTGACTGGGCCATTCCAGGACTCTCCATTTCTTCCTTTTCACCCAATCCTTGGTGGATTTACTAGTACTTTTTGGGTCGTTGTAATGTTGCAGGGTCCAGTTTCGCTTCAGCTTTAATTTTTTTTACAGATGATCTCACATGTTCCTCAAGCACCCTGTGATACATGATAGAATTCATGGTAGATTCTATGATGGTGAGCTGGCCAGGTCCTGCTGTAGCAAAGCATCCCCAAACCATGACACTTCCACGTCCATGCTTATCAGTTGGTATGAGGTTCTTTTCCTGGAATGCTGTATTGGGTTTACGCCAAACATGTCCTCTGTTCTGGTGTCCAAATAATTCAATTTTAGATTGATCTGTCCAAAGAACATTCTTCCAGAAGTCGAGGTCTTTGTCTACATTCACTCTGGCAAACTTCAGTCCGGCCTTCATGTTCTTCTTGGAGAGCAAAGGTTTTCTCCTTGCACACCTCCTATGCAGGTTTAACTTGTGAAGTCTCTTTCTGATTGTAGAGGCATGCACTTTTACATCTTCAGTAGCAAGTGCCTGCTGTAGGTCCCGTGATGACATTTTAGGGTTTTTGGAGACTTCTATTAGCATCTTGCGATCTGCTCTCGAGGTGAACTCGCTTGGACGGCCAGACCTGGGCATGTTGGCAGTTGTTTTGAATGCCCTCCACTTGTAGACTATTTTCCGGGCAGTGGAATGGCAGATTTTGTATTCCTTTGAGCTCTTTTGAAACCCCTTACCAGACTCATAAGTGTCTACAATCTTCTTTCTGAAGGCCTCAGACAGCTCATTTGATCTCACCATGTTGTTTTCTCTCACTTCAACAGTCAAGGGCACACCAAATTAAATGTGAGGTTTAAATAAGGCAAGCTTCCTACAAAACACTGGGTAATGATGTTCTAATCATGTGCAGCTGATGTGATACACTTGTGATTTTAGCCATTTTAAGTTGGATTGAATGTGGGGGTGTCCTAATTTATTCCTCAACAGAAACTGCATTTATTTAAAATTACATTTTACAGAAAGTTATTAAAAAAAAAAAAAAAAAAGTTTTGTTTAGTTCTATTACTTGAATATCTCAAAATTGATAAAATTGATAATAAATATCCAAATATGTTAGAAAAACACAGGCTTACTTAGGGTGTCCTAATTTTTCAGATGACTGTAACAGTTGGGAATACAAATGGTAGACAGTATATATAAAATGGTATACCTCTTACACATTATCACAGTCCAGTGAGTCCACCTATTACAAAATCTGCCAAATGTATCTACCTGTCTGTCACTACAAACCCAATTGTACTATAGCTATCTGCTGTTGGTTGAGTTTTTACTGCAACCTTAATAAGAAAAAAACTACATTGTGTAAAGCTCTTTTCAAGTCTATCAAGTGATTAGTCTGCTGAGACTGAGATACAGAACATTTTCCGAAAATATGATAAAAATGTGACAATATGTTACATCTGGTTAGCAAACAGTAACAAACGTGTAAAAACTCAAAACACAGTTGCTTCTAGAGCTAGGTAAAAATATCATCTGGCGATATATGACGATCCTTCATGCCAAAATACCAAGTGTCGATACTTTAGATACTTCTAATGTGCTGAGCCAACACAGTACCAGCCACGAACCAACAAACTAGAGATGTCCCGATTCGATCACTCTCCGTCCTACTGCTTTTCTTGGTTAACGATGAGTGACAGCCATTCAAGTTTTGAAGATGCCAGAAAATCCTGGGAGCGCTTTACTTGAATGACGCCCCCATGGTAGTGTGAGTGGCAACACATTGTATGTTATTAATTTTTCTCAGCAGCGTGAGCGGATTTGAGTTGACTGACTAAAGGAAGCATTTAACTCATTCACTCCCAGCCATTTTCACCGGAGCAAGGCGCTTCACTCCCGGCCGTTTTACTGGATTTTGACTGATTTTGCAAGGCCCACAGAAAATTCTGTTCTATTGCTATATAAACATGGAAGCCACCAAAAGAAAGATTATACTCTCTTCTTTCAGCAGAAAAAAAAGTTAATTCATATCTTTTTCCATTCTTTAGAAATCAGTATTAGAAAATAGCGTAGTTTGAGCAATTTTCCAATTTCTGATTAAAAAAAAAAAAAAAACAGAGAAATTTACCTTTTTGTGAAAGCATACATTTCAAACATAACTTTGACTTATACACAGCTATTTTTTGCTTTAGTTACATCACAAACATCTGAATAATGTTTTCCTTTTACAAAATAAGATAAACAACAAGACTAATAGAGCTTTTGATAGCAAAGTAACAAATGTATTATTATTATTATTTATTTACACATAACTAACTGAAAGATGACGCTGTTCTGGCCGCGACATCGCCGTCTGTCTCATAAAGATGAATTCTTTTGAGTCTTTGCAGGCTCTGCTCGCGAGCAGCACGGACTCAAAGGCATCGTCCGCTGCACTAGTGGTCCCGGTCGTTCTGCTCGGTCGTCCAGCGCCTGGCATCCCGGGTTAAGGGTGTCAACAATAATCGATGCGGCGATGCATCCCGATGCGGGGCATGGACGATTCGATTCGATGCGGGCAACAAGCCGAATCGATTCAGCACATTTTAAAATATATAAGTACTTTCAAAAATTTTCCCTGCGCAATTCCAGTGATGCAATGGATTTGGTTTCCCCATTTGTATTATTATTCTCATGTTTAATTTTTTACACACCGCATAACTCTGGTCAAGTTTCCCACCAACCTCGTAGAAGCCAAAATGTCTCCAGATGTCTGCTTTTAATGTGTTAGGTGCATCAATAATCTTTCTCGCTCCCACTTTCTCTGCTTCAGCCATTGTTATGTTATGTCCTATCTCTCTGCTCTCTCGATTAGAGCTTAGTTCGGGCCTAAAAAATCCAGCCCGACCCGGCCCCGTGTATTAAAGGGCGAGAGGCCGAAATTTTACGTTTTATTTGTAGGCTCGAGCCCCCCCCCCCCGAAAATGTACGTTTCATTTGTAGGCCCGAGCCCGTTTTATTTGTGAGGACTCAGCAGGAGGAGCAAATGTGGGGATGCAATGCGTGGTTGCGTTTTGTGTGATCACAACTGGGACGATGCCTATGTGCATAATGATAAATTAAAACCTGTAACAAATTCTCCCAGATAAACAAGACTGTAAGATGCATATTCAATAAACATTTATATCGTTTATATTTGTGTGTCTGTTCTATCAGGTGGATAGTTCATGCGTCATTCCTCGGCAAAATGCAATAGACATTTATTTCAATTTCTTCGAGTTGGCAGAAGAAAACGCAAGTTTTCTTGATGTTTAAATAGTCAACATATTTTTATTATAATTATAAATGCATTTACACAACGAAATAACGCTGGAACGGTTTGTTAAATATATTTCTGTGTGGGATATTGTGCTCACTATACGCGCCTCTCTGACAAGGAGAGGAACAGCAGCATATTCAAAAATAAACTAAAATACTTTTAAATAACATTCTTTATTTTAATGACTCGCATCAGAACACACAAAAGAACAACCTGCCTTAAGGAGCACTGAAACAAAATAAAGACGTTTTAAGGAACACCACGAACTCCACGATGTCCTGCTTAGCACGAAGAGGTGCAGCCTTTGAAATAAATGATAATAACGATGTTTGACTAATATCTTTTAGGCCAGTACAGTTTTTAAAATGCCTGCTCAGCGTCAATGTGCCAGTCTTTCTGCTCTCGTACGAGAGCAAAGCGCCACATTTGTTGCATTCGGCAAGGCCGACAGTTTTCTGTAACATCTTCCACTTTCAATTTAAATCCTTTCCACACACCACTCGTGGATTTTTGCCTTTTCAATCCCACCGTCTTTAGTTTGCTTTTCACCTCTTGCGGCTCTATATTGAAATTCAAAAAGGAAATACCAGGATGCAGCGTTGCAGACTCGCGGAGAGCGCCAAGAGCGGGTGAGGAAGATTAAAAGGAGGGCGGGGCCACGGCGTTCATGTGCGCAAACAACGCACTGGCTCATGTTTGTGATTACAAAAGCGCCTTCTCTCTGTTTTATCCAATTTATTTATTTTATAACAAGTATTCCTTAGTTTAACATCAATACATTCTTTTAGTATACAAATATATATTTATTTTAAAAAAAAACGTTAGCGGGAGTGAAGTCCGGCCCGATCCGACCTGACCTGAACGTAAATTGACATTTTGGGCCCGACCGGGCCCGAAATTCGGTCGGGTCGGGTTCAGGTTCGGGCTCAAGAGCTAGGCTCAACTGTAGAGGGAGCTACTTTAAATTCAAATATCAATTAATTCCCTGGATTGTTATTGTGATAAAGATGCTGCGGCACTACAATATTTTCTTTGTCGTTTTCTTTAATATTTACTTGAATATTTTTATTGATGGGTCGTTGTGACTAAAATACAGTGACTGTTATTACTGATTTTGCACAGGAGTTCAGATGTTGCACTGTGTGAAAGGCTGCTATTGTGTGTAAAAAAAAGAGAAAGCATTAATTAAATGCTGTGATCTGTTTTTTATATATATATATCTGAAAGTATACTATTTTAATCTGACTTCAATCAGGAGTGACACAAAAGCCAATAAAAATTTGTTTAATGTCTGACCGCTTGTGTTGCCTCATGATTCACGAAAAATATGCTTTGCTTTAGAATTTTAATGCATTCCAGGCTTTAAAGCATTGCGATGCATTGCCGAATCGAACCGAATCGAATCGTGACCCTCTTAATCGAATCGAATCGGATCGAATTGTGGCCCTCCGAATCGTAATTGAATCGAATCGTGAGGGCAGTGCCGATGCACACCTCTATCCCGGGTGTCCTACCGGTTGTTCTGCTCGGTCGTCATTCGGTCGTCTTCCGCCGGCGCCCGGCCGTGCAGCTTGGCCGTTCGTTGCCATTGAATCGGGTTGCTGGACTTAATTAATTCGTTACTGCCGTCCAGTGGCCAGTTTTATTGCTTTAAAATGGATTTTCAGCTTTGTGCTTTGGAGCTAAATTGAATCACGACCCGGAGATGTCTTTTTTGGGAAAAAAAAAAAAAAAAGTAAAAGAAACAAAAATACATCTTTGGGGTTCTGAAACAATTAAAAATAGAACGTATTTATACGTTTTTGGGAGCAAATGAGTTAATAAAGACAAGTATTTTTCTATGTTATTCTTGTTTAAAAATAATTCAGTGGGACAGTATCCCGTAACATGTTTAAAACATTTTTTTAAAAACTATTTTTTCCCGGTATCGGATCATAAAATGTGAGGTGTTTTAAATAGTTTTTGTTTTATTTTGCACAGGAACAGTTAATGCATTTTTCTATGTATTAAAAAAAAAAAAAAAAAAAAAGAATAAATGTCAAATAGCATCTAGTTTAAACGGAGATACATGCCTCTGTGTTTTGATACATTTTAAAAGGTAATATGTAGCCATAGATAAAGTATCGCTAAACGTATCTGATCACCACACAGGTATCGTGATATGGATCAGATCGTGACAAAAGCAGATCGTCCCAGCCCTAGTTGCTACTGATCATAGCACAAGCTAAATTGTTGTTTGAAGCAGTGATCAACTCGTCTTTGAATTATAAAAAAAAAACTTGTTGGAAAATTTTGAAAAGTAGTATTGAATATACCAATTACATACATGGAAATTGTTATCACCGCTGACCTTTCAATAGAAAATTATGTAATAACTCACTTGGGTATTATAGAGCTCCAGATGTGAGAGTTTGAAGTCCTGGAAGACTTGGATGTGGGTGTTTCTAACCAGGAAACATCCATGTTGCTCTGTTTTGCCTTCTTCCAGTGGCCAGTACTGACCGCACTTTACACGCCCTCGCTCCACCACTCTGACAAAGACAACACAAACACTAGTGAGCACTATTGGTGAATGAATGTCCGTACTCCGTCAACACACTTATAAAAAAATTTACCGTGTTGTCATAACAATAATAAGTACCATCTGCTCCCACACCATGCGCCAAAAGTCCCCGAATGTTTTTGGCAGAGGACCTGCCGACCAAAAATAGTATCAGATGTGTATATAATGGTTAAGGAGGAGCACCCGTATACTGCATGGAAAATCTCAATAAAAATTATAACAAGTAGGACTGTGCTTGCTACTTACCCTGAGTAGCAATATAAGCCCTTCTTCTCTTGTAGCCATCCATGAAGCTTGCATTAATGTAATCGGAAGTCTGCAAGTCACAAAGAATAAGAGGCAGTAGTGTATGATGTTTAGCTTGCAGTGATAATTACCCATTCTTTGCAAGGCCTCTCGTAAGTACACGAGAACGCCAAAGTTAGCTTTGATGGATTTATCATTACCTCGTCGTCGTCATCGTCACAGAGCTGGCAGAGTCGAACTCTGGATTGGTCCAGACATAGAACATCACTGTACCGGTTTTTGAGCTGATTGGAGAGTTTCCTTAAAAGAAACAAAGTACTGTCATTTCAATTATCACAATTATGAGCTGGGCTACAAACATGGGATAATGAGGACCAAGTACTGTTAAGGTGTGTCAGATAGTGACAAGATACAATGGAAGGATTACATTTGTCGTTTAGTTTTCAGGACATAAAGCCATATTTAATAAATGCAGTCATACAATCTCTATTAAACGCCCAGAACACATCACTTTTACTATTATAGTATACACTCACCGGCCACTTTATTAGGTACACCTGTCCAACTGCTCGTTAACACTTAATTTCTAATCAGCCAATCACATGGCGGCAACTCAGTGCATTTAGGCATGTAGACATGGTTTAAGACAATCTCCTGCAGTTCAAACCGAGCATCGGTATGGGGAAGAAAGGTGATTTGAGTGACTTTGAACGTGGCATGGTTGTTGGTGCCAGAAGGGCTGGTCTGAGTATTTCAGAAACTGCTGATCTACTGGGATTTTCACGCACAACCATCTCTAGGGTTTACAGAGAATGATCCGAAAAAGAAAAAATATCCAGTGAGCGGCAGCTCTGTGGGCGGAAATGCCTTCTTGATGCCAGAGGTCAGAGGAGAATGGCCAGACTGGTTCGAGCTGATAGAAAGGCAACAGTGACTCAAATAACCACCCGTTACAACCAAGGTAGGCAGAAGAGCATCTCTGAACGCACAGTACGTCGAACTTTGAGCCAGATGGGCTACAGCAGCAGAAGACCACGCCGGGTGCCACTCCTTTCAGCCAAGAACAGGAAACTGATGCTACAATTTGCACAAGCTCATCGAAATTGGACAATAGAAGATTGGAAAAATGTTGCCTGGTCTGATGAGTCTCGATTTCTGCTGCGACATTCGGATGGTAGGGTCAGAATTTGGCGTCAACAACATGAAAGCATGGATCCATCCTGCCTTGTATCAACGGTTCAGGCTGGTGGTGGTGGTGTAATGGTGTGGGGAATATTTTCTTGGCACTCTTTGGGCCCCTTGGTACCAATTGAGCATCGTTGGAACGCCACAGCCTACCTGAGTAATGTTGCTGACCATGTCCATCCCTTTATGACCACAATGTACCCAACTTCTGATGGCTACTTTCAGCAGGATAATGTGCCATGTCATAAAGCTGGAATCATCTCAGACTGGTTTCTTGAACATGACAATGAGTTCACTGTACTCAAATGGCCTCCATAGTCACCAGATCTCAATCCAATAGAGCATCTTTGGGATGTGGTGGAACGGGAGATTCGCATCATGGATGTGCAGCCGACAAATCTGCACCAACTGTGTGATGCCGTCATGTCAATATGGACCAAACTCTCTGAGGAATGCTTCCAGCACCTTGTTGAATCTATGCCACGAAGAATTGAGGCAGTTCTGAGGGCAAAAGGGGGTCCAACCCGTTACTAGCATGGTGTACCTAATAAAGTGGCCGGTGAGTGTATTTTGACAAGCATTTGAATTGACGCCTAGTGCCAAAGTCGCCTTAAAAATGTAATATAACGTGAAAGTTGTAGATAAAACTACCTTCATGCATTTTCTATACTGCTTGTACTGTTTTGGGTCACATGAGAGTTGGAACTTATCCCAAATGACTCAGAGTGTGGGAAGCAAGAGATTCCCTGCAGCAATTATAAGTCAATGAAACGGTTGTCCGAAATGACTAAGTCAAAGAACATGGTGTTCCTAGAAAGTGAGGTTAGTCAGCACGAGTAAGACTGAGCATGACAACTCTTTAATGTTGGGCACCTGGTAATAAAGGGTATGCCAAAAATTGATTATTAGATGCATCGCGATTTGACAAGTGATGATTTGATTACGTTTCATAAAAGTTCAAAAACGATGATTTTCCCTAATAACTTTATGACAGCTGCTCGTAGCGGAATGAAATTCAAGACACGTCTGCCGCCCGGACACCTTTAACGGAAGCATGCACGCACAACATTATGATTGATGCAGATCGTTACTGAGGGAAAGATTTACTCCTTTTCAAATGACTTTAAAATAAATTTGTGTATGAGACAGGCAGGGACCCGGCAATCGCGCTTCAGTGTGTTGTTTTTTAGAGCGAGAGGGGAAGCGAGAGAGTTCGTTGCTCCTTGCCTTTCAGTTGTCCAGCAGTAGGTTCAAGTCGTGTTAATTGGAAAATGTCCCGAGTGTGTTACTAAGTCCCGTGTGCGTCTATAAGAGGTGAGTATAAGAACCCTCTTGTACGGTTTAACCTTTATTGTTGTTGTTTTTGAGATGTTACTAGTTATCACCTAGCGCTATGCTAATTAGCGACTTCGCTAACATGTATTGCCATGTCAAGTTGTGCGTTCTTTGATTGTGTACAAAAGTTATTCCAGATGCAGAACGTTTAAAAGCAGGATTAAGTACAGGGGTAACACTACAAACATGTGAAATAGTACAGAAATCTGTAAAAACAAAGTATATTGGTTATGGTCTTATTTCTAAAGACACTTTGTTTGTTTCCAGGAAATGTGTAATTCATTCCACCAGTGTGAATTTTATTGCATTGTTGAGAGAAATAAGTACTGCCTTTGAAACAGCTTGTGAAAAAGAGCATTTCAAGGTCAGCTGTGTGTTGTATAGGCATGTTGAGAAAAAAGTACCGCCTTTAAAATGGTTAATGTTTTAAAAGTTCCTTGTAAAAAAATTAATTAAATAAAAAAGCAGTTTAAGGGCAGCTTTTTGTTGTACGGGCATGTTTCTGTCGTTCAAGTTGATTCATTAGGATATTTTAAATAAATAATGTACATAAATTTGTTTGCCTACTTTATTAATTAGTAAGGTATGATGCATCGATAATCGTGATAATCGTCAATACCGTGAACATTCATTCAATAATTGAATCGTAGTGTCCTGAATCGTAATCAAATCGCGCCTAAGATGGCACACCCCTACTGGTAATACTGATGATTTTCCTACTACTAGTTTGGAACATTCACTTCATTACTATAACATGAATGCAAATTTCAATTTGGGGGACGATAGATCTTAACATATGATGATAGCTTTTCATAAAATGACAATGCGTGGTCTAAGACTTTGGGGTAATAGTATGCAGTACATTCTCGTGTCAGATTGATCACTTTTCACTTTAATTGGGAGTGAAAAATATACAGCTTGAAACTGTGTTGTTGTTTTTTGTAAATTATGTAAATTACACCCTCGACCAACTTTACAGGTACTGGTAAGCTCTTTGATAGAACCTATCCTTCATTTTCGCTCTCAAAACTTACCTATTTGCTGTTTATATCTTCAGGACAAGGGCGTAGGTTTTGCATAAGGACGGTAGAGAGAAAACACTCCCAACTTTTCAGGATGCTCAAATTTTTCCCACATTTAAGGATGCTAAAATTGTCCCCACCAATTTTTAAGCAACCTTATTTGCGTTATATAATGACTTCAGGTCATTTAGATTGTCTTCCCATATGTTTTAATTTGTAATTGACCCCACCAATATTAAGTGAATTATTTTCATTTTGTTCATACTTATATGTACCTCTTTTCACTTGCTGAATGTGCCGGTCCATTTTTTTCCTCCGGGACGCACATTTGATTGGCTGATGACTTGACACCCCCCCACACACACATATTAGGTATTAGAGATATTAGAAGTTTTTTTTTCAGCCAGCAGTAGCCACTGTGAGAAATGTTAAAAGACGTACTATAAATGTTGTGGAAGTGGGGAACACACCACTAATTTTGCTAGTGAAAGTCCCATCTGCATCAGAGTTAGCATCACATTAAACTGTGTGAACTTGTTAACCTGCAAAACTCTAGTTAGAAGCTGCTTAGAAAGAAGTGTCCTCCTGTATGTGTTTTCTATCGTTAACGTTAAATTGTGCGAAATGTAGTGAACAGAGTTTTACCCCCTTCTCCCCAATTCTACTTACAGTGCCTTGCAAAAGTATTCGGCCCTCTTGAATCTTGCAACCTTTCGCCACATTTCAGGCTTCAAACATAAAGATATGAAATTTGATTTTTTTGTCAAGAATCAACAACAAGTGGGACACAATCGTGAAGTGGAACAACATTTATTGGATAATTTAAACTTTTTTAACAAATAAAAAACTGAAAAGTGGGGGGTGCAATATTATTCGGCCCCTTTACTTTCAGTGCAGCAAACTCACTCCAGAAGTTCAGTGAGGATCTCTGAATGATCCAATGTTGTCCTAAATGACCGATGATGATAAATAGAATCCACGTGTGTGTAATCAAGTCTCCGTATAAATGCACCTGCTCTGTGATAGTCTCAGGGTTCTGTTTAAAGTGCAGAGAGCATTATGAAAACCAAGGAACACACCAGGCAGGTCCGAGATACTGTTGTGGAGACGTTTAAAGCCGGATTTGGATACAAAAAGATTTCCCAAGCTTTAAACATCTCAAGGAGCACTGTGCAAGCCATCATATTGAAATGGAAGGAGCATCAGACCACTGCAAATCTACCAAGACCCGGCCGTCCTTCCAAACTTTCTTCTCAAACAAGGAGAAAACTGATCAGAGATGCAGCCAAGAGGCCCATGATCACTCTGGATGAACTGCAGAGATCTACAGCTGAGGTGGGAGAGTCTGTCCATAGGACAACAATCAGTCGTACACTGCACAAATCTGGCCTTTATGGAAAAGTGGCAAGAAGAAAGCCATTTCTCAAAGATATCCATAAAAAGTCTGTTTAAAGTTTGCCACAAGCCACCTGGGAGACACACCAAACATGTGGAAGAAGGTGCTCTGGTCAGATGAAACCAAAATTTAACTTTTTGGCCACAATGCAAAACAATATGTTTGGCGTAAAAGCAACACAGCTCATCACCCTGAACACACCATCCCCACTGTCAAACATGGTGGTGGCAGCATCATGGTTTGGGCCTGCTTTTCTTCAGCAGGGACAGGGAAGATGGTTAAAATTGACGGGAAGATGGATGCAGCCAAATACAGGAACATTCTGGAAGAAAACCTGTTGGTATCTGCACAACACCTGAGACTGGGACGGAGATTTATCTTCCAACAGGACAATGATCCAAAACAAAGCCAAATCTACAATGGAATGGTTCAAAAATAAACATATCCAGGTGTTAGAATGGCCAAGTCAAAGTCCAGACCTGAATCCAATCGAGAATCTGTGGAAAGAGCTGAAGACTGCTGTTCACAAACACTCTCCATCCAACCTCACTGAGCTCGAGCTGTTTTGCAAGGAAGAATGGGCAAGAATGTCAGTCTCTCGATGTGCAAAACTGATAGAAACATACCCAAGCGACTTGCAGCTGTAATTGCAGCAAAAGGTGACGCTACAAAGTATTAACGCAAGGGGGCCAAATAATATTGCACGCCCCATTTTTCAGTTTTTTATTTGTTAAAAAGTTTAAATTATCCAATAAATTTTGTTCCACTTCACGATTGTGTCCCACTTGTTGTTGATTCTTGACAAAAAATTAAAATTTTATATCTTTATGTTTGAAGCCTGAAATGTGGCGAAAGGTTGCAAGGTTCAAGGGGGCCGAATACTTTTGCAAGGCACTGTATTTATGTGGTCTTTAAGCAGCCCACAGGAGCTTTCATTTTTTGTTGAGTTTGGCTGTGCTTGTGGACAAAAGCAGTAGTGTTGTACCTGAAGGACAGCTCCATTTTTATTTGTTGTTATTACCTGACAAAGACGTTTCTTCAGTTATATTTAATTTCTTTATTTAATCAATGTTGAGTAGTCTTAAGACAAATGTTTATTTTTTTGCATTTCTGGATAGTTAAGAGATGATTCACAAACGTGTATTTATTGTGTATGTTAATATAATTTATGTTCAAATAATGCAATTTAAATTTGCTTATAAAATCTGGACATTTTTTTCCTGGAAGTTTTCACAATGTTTCTTTAGTAATTCTTGAATAGAGCGGTGTAGGCTGAACCAATACACACAAAAGTTAGTGTAAGTCAATGCAGATTTATTTTGTATTGATCACTAAGAATGTCTCATCCTCAGCAAAATGTGTACATGCAGGTTATGCCATATCGTCCCAACCAATGTTGACACCAAACCTACGCCCTTGATTCAGGACAACGTCGTGTCCAATAAAATAATTTTGAATTGGGGCTTGTAAAAACAGAAGAAGCGCATTGTTTAGTCAGGCCCTAGCTTCGTCTCATAGGAAAAAAAATATGTCAAAACTAAGCCTGATTTGAAAATATCTTACTTGGAGTAGTCAAAGGTCCCCGCTGGTGGCTCCTTCCGAATCTCCTCATACTCCTGATAGATCCCTTTCTTTTTCTTTCTCTTCACATGATCTACCAGCTCATGCATCGCCATTCCTCCCTGTTCCGGCATGTGAATAGATTCCTCCATGCGGCAGTCCTCGTCATCAGCACCCCATTGCAAGTGTGACCTCTGGGAGGCGGGCTGGTGAGGTGGCCGAGGCAAAGATTTCTGGGGCAATGGTGGCACGCCCTCCTCTTCCTCACCCTCTTCATCCGTTCCTTTAATATGCTCACTCAGAGATCCATGATCCCAATCTGCTGTCCTGCAATCCACTGCGTCCTCATTGCCTTTGTGAGAGAGTGGCGTGTCAGGAGGTGTGTCCGACTGGGGGGGAGCATGTCGTCCACGACCATACGTGTTAGAATTGGTGCTCAGGCCACTAACAGCCATGTTGTTTCCAGTCCCAGCTGATCCATTCCAGTGTTGGTGGTTCCCCTGCAGTCTATTGGAAGCAGAATTACCCAAAGTCCTGCCCTCCTCCACAACGCAGTGGTTGTGCGGGTTCGCATTGCTATCATCATTGGAGTTAGAGTTAGGCATGGGAAGGTCACACCCCAGCGGAGTAGCCAAACGGTCCTGAGTCTGCGTCGTGACAGTGCTCGAGTCCCCGCACTCAAGGCCGTAAGAGCGCAATAGGCTTCCCATGCAATCATGTGTGTCATGTACTGTTGTGTCACCCTCTACAGTGTTGGCGTTGATGCAGGACTGGATCCAGGCTATGTGGCTGTACTGGGATGTCCCACCCAGGTGCTCAGGGAGGGAGGAGACTGGGATGTGGCTGGCCAGTTCATGAGCCTTCACTGTGCACACCTGATAGATGGGAAAGATAAATACAATTCAAGTGAATTAATCATTTGTGGAACCCCACTTTATTGGTGTTCAGTATGCACGGTTCACTCCTGTAGTACAATCAACTCTTTTTGTTTTTAAGAGATATTATGTTAAATAAATACTACACAATATTGCATCAAACATGAACACTGCAGTAAAAAAAAAAAAATCAATATGTATCAAAAAAACAGTCGCACGTGATTTTCAAACTTTTCCGCTCTGATTGGCTGTGGTCACAAAATTTTAGGTATAATTTTTTGGGTTTTGACTTAAGCCCTATAATGAATGTTTCATAATATCTACTATCCTATTCCTTCAAGCAAACATAAAAATATATATAACGTACAGTAAGTGAGCAGTCTTACTGATTTTTCATTCTCTTGTGCTTTGATTGACCAAACTTCAGGGGTTTAAAGATTTTGCTTTTAATTAAGTCCAACGATGTAGTGCCCTGTTCTTTTGAAGGCTTCAAGGAAGTGCATATAAGTACCAGAGGACCATTTAGCAGAAGTCCTAAATATGCTTCTGAAAGGATGGTGTCACAAATCTGTTGTCCTGGGAATGTAAGCTACTGTATCATTAAATTTTATGGTTGCATTTTCTTCATGTTCAAATTCTGCATGTTTACATTGTGTCCAAAAGTGTATTTTGTAAAAACATTTTACAAAAATGCTTCCTCACTGTATATTAGAAATGTTCAATCATTGCTTATCGGTCGAGAATATGTAACCTTCAATAATGGGGGCTCACTGTGTATCAAAAGAGCTATTCAATGGGTAAACTGCCCTGGTGAAAACACATACCCGTTCTCTCAGCTTCTCACGGACAAAGAGGCGAAGAACCGTAAAGGGTGCTCGAAACCATAGAGGTGAGGACACGATGAAGACACATTTTAAACGAGCAGGAAACGCCCCCTAGGGGAAATAGACAACAGGTAGACAATGGGTACAATTTCTGAAAGTAGAAACATTGTTTCCCAATGAAATTTCATTTATGATGATAACAACAGATTGAAAATCGAAAATCAAAGCAATTTTGGGTGATGCTAACAGCTGATGTTTCTAACTTTCTAACTTTATTTGAAATTGAAAATTGATTGGACAAATTACACATGGATTAAAAACACACACAGACCTTAGTTTTCAAGCCAATAAATTGAAAATTGGCTAATTTTCCTCAACCCATGTCTCCGATTACATTTTTGTGCCGCAACACACGAGTTGGGAATCACTGTCCTAGATATACTGCAAGACTGTATTCATTATATTTACCTTGAGCAAATTGAGGATCTTGACACACAGATCATAGTCAAAATTCCCATAACTCGAGTTGGTCATGTCATATATAAATAAAAGTCCGTCTCGCTGGGTTTGAACACTGAGAAGAAAATGTAAAATTCAACAAGAGAATCAAGATGGCATACCAACTGTAACTAAGAAGGGAAGATAAAGCGCACAGTGGTCGTAGTGTAGGCGGCGTCACCTGTCTATGGCTTTATCCAACTGATAAATGATGGCCTGCAGCACAGCTTTGTGAGTGGTCACATCCGGCCGATGGAGGCGAGCTGTGAAAAGCGCGAGCGCAGCACCATTTGCATCACGTCCAGGCTGGAGGGAATATGACATGCAAATTTATGTACAAAGACAAAAATGCACACAAAGAATTACTATCATATTGAAGGCAAACAAATCTGGTTGCAGTTTAGATATTGAGTTACTCACCAGGACGGTGAATTTGCCACTGAGCAGCTCAGAACGGAGAGGCTCCTCTTCAGGGTTGATATTTATTATCCCCTCTTTGATTCTCGTGTTCTGACATATTAAGGAAGAGAAGCATAATGTCATTAGTTAATGGGCAATATTATTGATTTCTCTACTCCGGGCCCAGCTCTACCTTGTATGCTTGGAGGAGGTCAACAGCTCGGAAGACGTCAAACTTGCGGGCCATAAGAAATTTAACAGCTGTGGGTTGGGAGACGAGCCCGGCGCAGTGAGGCTGCTCCCTGTTGCGCACCTCACTCAGGAACTCCTCCACAGCCTGGAACACAACATAGAGAGAAATGGAAAACTCTTGCGTGCAAATACAATGATGAATCGGAATAAACAAAGATAGACAGTTAAAGCGAGAGGAAACACGTGTGATCTAAGTTTAAGGTGTACCAGGTCCTTCACTTGCTATGATACAACTCCAAGTGACAAAATTAAGTCAGATAAAAAAGCTGGTGGCCAGGATGACATGGGCGACTGCAACAGTCTGCTTGTTTATCAGTCAAACTGAAGCTCATCTATCCTCCAATTTGGAACCATCACAAAGTGGGCAATCACAAACAATATTGGATTTTTCTTTCACAAAATTTCTGGGAAGCAATGAACAACAAGTGGATATCATAGCATAAGAAACATTCGTTCACAGAGAAAGCTAACAGCACTCTGACTCAGCAACAAAAGCACCATCATGACCATTCCCGTCAATATTGTTTATCTTTGTAATCAACTTATTAGCATTCCCCGGCACTACACAGAAGGAATATATGTGTGTTAAAATGCCCTCTTCAGACATTTTGGGGACAGAAAATTGGTGATTCTATATTCTTAGTAAAAAAAAAAAAGTAGAAGCAAGCAGCCAAGCACCCTATTTCAGGTCAACACAATCCAGTCAATTCTTGAAAGGGGAAAAAAAACCTTGAATTTATTCATTAAAAGTCAGCGCTGCTTTTTCAGTGCCTTTTTACTGGCACAGGGCCGATCCCTGGCCTGTGTGCCAACACCCAGCCAGTGCCAGTCCCAAACCTAGATACATGAGTTGCTAGATAAAGGGCATCCACCTAAGAACTGTGCCAAACGAATCACAAAGGTGAAAGGCATCATCTTGTGCAAAGCATATTTAAAAGCAGTCTGGTACTTTTAAATATTGAACACGTCCGAACAATTAATGTTTCGATTTCTCGTGTGAATTTACATAGCCAGTAAAGAGTGACATAAATTGTGTGATGTGTATTCATACAGTATATGCATTCATTAAAATATTTCATGTGACCTTGATAACCTTTATTCTTCCTTTAAACTCTGCAAAAAGATGGTGCAGTTGTTCTACAAGCCTGTGGTGGTGAGCACCCTTGTGTATATATTGTAAGGCAGGATCTGTTGTAGGCAAACAGTTGGAAAACCTGACATCGAAAGGAAAAATGTATTTTGTATTACAATAAACAATATCCGACCCATTGAACTGTACAATAATGCTTATCTCACTGTTAAGCTTTGGGTCACGCTAAAATCAAGGAAAATTAAACACAAATTACTGTGAGCTACTTTATTGATTCTATTACCGTTGAAAACTTTTTAAAACTGATGTGTGTACTCTAAAAATTGAACACAATTCTACCAAACAAATGTGGTGTAATCTATCTGTAAATTGTAAATCAGACTACAATAATGCAAAATAATCTCTTTTATTAACTTTTCATCTCACAAAACATATGTAAACACGCACCTTTCTCTTCATAAGCACTGCACCTATCTCGACACTGTATAAAAACCATAAGAAAATCTAGCACAAGTAAAAGAACGCTGCTGACCGACCAAAACATCATCATCCATAGTACTGCTACTTCTCATTAAACAACATATGATCAACAATTAATTTTAAATTGATAAGAATTTCCAAATCCATCTGGAAATTTTGACAACTTCAACTGACTCAACACGCCATACAAACTAAAGTAGGAACTTTTTAGAAAATGCACTTTTTCCCCATTTTCCTCATTAGTGTATGGATCAAAATGCATACAAGTTGAGGCAATCGGTGCATGAAAAAAAGGAGTTTGAACTTTGAACTAGTCTTTTGTGGTCATTTTTTATTATTACTTTATTATACCAGTAATTCTGTCTCTAAAAATAATTTTTCAGGAGGTAATCATATTCACGGATAGGTATTTTTCATAGCATAAAGGTGGCACAGCAGCATTTTATATGACATACGCTTACCTGACTCCTGAAACAACAACACCTTCTGCATGCAAGACATGTCCTCAGAGTAGTTTGCAGATTTCATTTACAATCTTCACATCAGCAGATTGACAGAGTGAAACTAAAAAATGAAGTCAAAATATAAGTACGTATTCACTATTTCTATTCAGAACTCAATTATTCAGAATATACTGTAGCAAATACAAATTTCCTTAATTAATCCCTCCGTTTGCTTTACTGCTTACCCTCACTAGATTTGAGGGTTTGCTGGAGCCGAACTCAGCTGATTTTTTTGCTTCAAAGATCATCCAGTCCTCCATCTAGCTGACCTAAGACATAAGCAATGACTCATGTGAAGTATAACCTCCATATTCCACTATGTCCGTTTGCCCTGCGCTCAGCTCCGATGCGGACTGCCTGCATGCGGGGCGCGATCCCAATGCATGTGTCTTTCAAGCGGTCCGTACATCCTCGGAATCTTGACGCGCATGCGCAAAACGGAGGACACCAGTTGATCTGATCAACACAACGTTTATTATTATTGTGACTATTTTCAGAAAAAAGGGTTAAAAAAGGGCCAAAAAATGCACAAGGGGCAATAGTACAGTTTAGCTACAGTTTAATTCCGTTCAACACACAACAACCTAGGCTGTGATGCTACAATAGTTTTAGGAAGATTGTCATTTCAAAATACAGAATATTTTATTGTTTGGAGACACACAAGCACTGTAAATGACCCAATGCAAATGACCTATATACATTTTGTTTGTATAAATTTCAATAAAATATAGTAAAAATTTGATGCATAATATTTTTACAGACATTATTTAATTTGAAAGACCGGACATTTCTGCCATTCTATTTCCTGTTTGGTGCATGGTAAACGGCAGGACTTGATCTGGCCGCAGGTTGATGGACCTCGTATATATTTTAGTTTTGACGGACCGGAGGACGGACTCAAGCGTATCTGGATCGGAGCTGATCATGTGGACCACATCGTATTGATTAAAATACAAAGGTATGTGTTGCATCTTTCAAAGCGCAGCGCAAAGCACACGGAAATAGTGGAATATGGGGGTTAGTCTGAACAAACCACAAATGATGTTATAATCAAAATATTCTAATAGCATGCATTAAACTAGCTTGTGTATCTAATTAAATATAGCAGTTGATTTTAGCACTTCTTTGCCCGGAGTCACTCGCATGATTTGTTTGAAACCATTTTGATGCCGGACCCTGTTCGTAAAACAATACGCTAAGTTTTATGTGGGCTTGGCAGTACCCACTACCTGCCCAATTATTACTGCACTGACAACACATCGAGCCCGCATCTTTGTCAGATAAATGGGACACAGATGAAAATGCATAACAGCTCCCAAACTCCTAGGAGTGTAAAAAAGATTTACCTCGGACTCTTGCCTGTGAGTGAGCCACAGGCTTTGTCATATTTCCCATTTTTCCCAGCAAATGATTCTCAACCGCCTTTTGGGTGCCATATTTTTTGGATTTCATCACATAATATTTCCCCGAATCTTTGCTTATGCTCCAAAATATTTCTCAAAAACTCATGCCAATGAAGAGGTGGTGAACTGGAGCACGCCACTTGGCTCAAGTAACCTGGGTTAACAGCGGTGTAACAACATGATCAGAGGATGTGTAATTTTTTATCTGACCAATTGCTAGGCACGGGTGACTGTAGACTACTGCTGCAACACTTAATCGATCAACTTGAGTAATTCAATTAGAAAAAAGCGTCAAATCAAATTTTGCTGCTTCGAGTATTTGTGCAATTAGAGTGGTATTGTAATGGTTTGTTTTGAAAGTGTGTGCTAGGCCTGCAGCTATCGATTATTTTCATAGTCAATTAATCGATGAACTAGTTTAGTTCGAATAATCGAGTAATCGGATAAGGAATATAAAAAAATTAAAATACCTGACCTGAGCCTCAAACGGTTTAAAATTTTTTTTAAAATGAGGATATATGTACAACAAAAGAACAACTGGCTAACTTACATAGCAAAAGTCAGCTAGTTTAAATGCTATAAAATGCCAATTTTTTTTTAAAATAATGCTCTTAACAAATAGTTCAAACACATATTCCCACAAAAAACGGCTAAATATTCCTTTAAACTAAATTACGAATGCATTAAAAAAACATTAGCTCAAACAAAAACTTAGCTTATGTTGGTCTTAACAGGGCGCAGCTGGATTCAGTCATGTGAAATGAGACTAGAGGGCAGTGTATCCACCCAAATCAACAAAACTAAAGGAAAACACTTTCAAAACAAACCATTACAATGCCACTTTAATTAAACAAATACTCGAAGCAGCAAAATTCAATTCGAATATTTTTTTTCTAATCGAATACTCGAGTTAATCGATTGATCGTTGCAGCACTAGTGTGTGCATTTAGTTTTGTTGATTGGGGGGATACACTGCCCTCTAGTGGCAACAGTGAATATGACATAACTCATTTAAGACCAACATAAGGTAAGTTTTTGTTTGAGCTAATATGTTTATTTTTTTTAATGCATTTGGAATTTTGTTTATAGGTTTATTTAGCAGTTCATTTGTGGGAATATGTGTTTGAACGATTTGTTAAGAGTATTGTGAAAAAAAAAATTATGATATATATTTTATTAAATTTTACAGCATTTAAGTTAGCGGACTTTTGCTATCCAAGTTAGCCCACAAATTGTTCTTTTATTGTACTTAGATCCTCATTTATTTCTTTTACCATTTGAGGCTAAGCGCAGGTATTTTATTTTTAAATGAAAGTGCAGTTCTACAGTTTGAATAAACACTTGGGAATTTTTTTTTGTATTCACTTTAATGCTCTTTTGAAAGAGCAATCTTAGCAAGCTTTTGTTTTACATCTTCTAAAATTCATTCTGCAACGCATTAAATGTTCCTAATCCGATTACTCGATTATTCGAACTAACTAGTTGATAGATTAATCGACTACTAAAATAATTGATAGCTGAAGCCCTAGTGTAGACCCTAAACAACAAAAACGTGTGGTACCCTACGCAGTGTGTTATGTGCATATAAAGAAGCGACAGTTCTGCTCTGTAATGTATGATTTTTTTTTTTTTTTTTTTACATTTCTGTATTTAAAGAAATAATAATAATAAAATGCACCCTGTACATACAATATGTTATATGATATTTAGATACTATGTTAGATAAGTATATTTATAACTCGATCAGCCCGGTCTTGTGTCTGAACAGTGAATTTGCATTGCATTTGCAAAGCGTCTATAGACATACTGTATTTATCTCTTACAGCTTCAAGAAGAGCAAACCTGGCATGGCTAAAAAGGAAATTGAAGTCATCAACTTTACTGTCAGATAGACCTGCTCCACTTGCTATACTGTAATGACAGCCACATCGATGCTGAGAAACTGGAGAGCCACTTCTGAGAATTCTCGTAGGTAGATTATGACACTCATTGACAGTTACCGAAAACTCGTGTTAAAAGACGAAAATATCAACTTACGTTGCGTTTATCGGGATGACGATATACAAACTATTTCCAGTAAAATACCACTTTGGTTGACTTTCCTTGCTGGTTAACAGTAGATTTTGGTATTTAGATTTGCTGGGGGCTGAGTTGCATGTGGTAGCTGACTGCAAACCATAGCAGCACGGCAGCGTACGCCACATTGTTCGAAGAAATATTAAGAGAAAGACAGAGTTAACCGTGAAAAACAACTGCCACTTGTCAGACTGTTTTGGAAAAACCGTTTGGTATGCACACTGCAGTCCGGATTCGCAAACATTACTATGTTAGCACATGCTAGCCGCTGTCAGGCACACCGGAGTCAGTCGCCCCAAGGAGGCTGCCGTCGGCAGCCTAGCGTTCCCTAGAACAGGCTGGGTCAAAAAACGTTACAGAAAAGTGTCGGTTGTGCTGTCCCATGAACTGTAGTGTGTTACACGGTTCCTACTGGTTAGAAACAGGAGAAAAGTCCGTCATAAGACACTTACTTGGTGCTCCTGAGTTGTCAGGGCTTCCGCCATCTTGAAGCCTCGGCAACGTCTGGAGGGCGGGGGACACGCCCACCAGCTCACGCTCTACCCCTCGTGACAGAAAGGCCCCGCCCACACCCACATGCTCCTGCTCCAACACGTTCATACGCACTGGGGAGTCGGGGACCCGCGTCCCGGGGCCAGGCTAAATGATTTAGGATCCAAAGACTAAAACACTCATGTGGCCCGATACATCCTCATGTGACTGATCAGGTGTGGCAAATTTTTAAAGCATCGATGTTCAAACTACGGCAGGTGGGCCAACTGCGGCCTGTTGTCTATTTATTTTTGGCCCTCAGAAAATTTTGAAAATATATAATATGGCTCCCACACAAAAAGGTTAAATTCAGCCTATATTCCATTGCACTTCTCTGCTTTAACACTAGATGGAGCTAGTCACTTGAACAGTGCATCTCCATTAGCTCATCAGATAAGGGATTTAGGCCATGTCTACACGTAACAGGGTATTTGGCTAAAAGAACTTTTTCTATGGTTGGACCTATCATCCACATGCACACGCACATTTTGGGCATTGAAAATGAGGGTTCTTAAAAACTCCATCCAAAGTGAAGACATGCGAATTCTGCGTTTGTAGCACCATCATGTGGACACTGATGAGCGAAGATTTAACTGTGGAAACATCAATAACTGCAACAAACTTTGTTCCTACGTCACACAGTTGACCAATTTTTACATTTGTAGTGAACATGGATACTTTCACAGTGGGTTTAGATCTAATTATTAGACAGGTGCTTTATGCTTCCATTTATTTACAAACTCTTGCAGTGTTTCATATTGAAGAACAAGAACACATGCGAACGATGGGGGTATTATGAACAACTATTTTTCGCGTATTGTTATGAATGTACTTAAAAACGAACTTCACGCCCTCAGGCCATCCTGTATTTTTTTTTTTTTTATTGAAAAAAAAAATACAGTTGCTTATTAATATTAACAATGATTAACAGATGAATGTGTTTGACCTTGCCAGAGTAACAAACTTCAAAAGCGCTGCATGTGTCAATCCTCATTTAACTTGTTAAACAGTTGCTGTGGCAACTCATTGTGTGTAAGTGAGCAGCCCGAGCAGATTTGAGTAGATTCACTCAATAAAGAATTTAATAAAGCCAGGCATTTTTCTACTACTTTATTCTTGTTTAAAAATAATTTGGTGGGACAGTAACATGTTTAAAATTTATAATGAAAATTACATTTGAAATGCTTAAAAAAACATTTATTTCATATATATATATATATATATATATATATATATAGAGAGAGAGAGAGAGAGAGAGAGAGAGAGAGAGAGAGAGAGAGAGAGAGAGAGAGAGAGAGAGAGAGAGAGAGAGAAACTCACATCACTTTTACTATTATAGTATACACTCACGGCCACTTTATTAGGTACACCTGTCCAACTGCTAGTTAACACTTAATTTCTAATCAGCCAATCACATGGCGGCAACTCAGTGCATTTAGGCATGTAGACATGGGTTAAGACAATCTCCTGCAGTTCAAACCGAGCATCAGTATGGGGAAGAAAGGTGATTTGAGTGACTTTGAACGTGGCATGGTTGTTGGTGCCAGAAGGGCTGGTCTGAGTATTTCAGAAACTGCTGATCTACTGGGATTTTCACGCGCAACCATCTCTAGGGTTTACAGAGAATGGTCCGAAAAAGAAAAAATATCCAGTGAGCGGCAGCTTTGTGGGCAGAAATGCCTTGTTGATGCCAGAGGTCAGAGAAGAATGGCCAAACTGGTTGGAGCTGATAGAAAGGCAACAGTGACTCAAACAACCACCCGTTACAACCAAGGTAGGCAGAAGAGCATCTCTGAACGCACAGTACGTCGAACTTTGAGGCAGATGGGCTACAGCAGCAGAAGACCACTCCGGGTGCCACTCCTTTCAGCTAAGAACAGGAAACTGAGGCTACAATTTGCACAAGCTCATCAAAATTGGACAATAGAAGATTGGAAAACGTTGCCTGGTCTGATGAGTCTCGATTTCTGCTGAGACATTCGGATGGTAGGGTCAGAATTTGGCGTCAACAACATAAAAGCATGGATCCATCCTGCCTTGTATCAACGGTTCAGGCTGGTGGTGGTGGTGTAATGGTGTGGGGAATATTTTCTTGGCACTCTTTGGGCCCCTTGGTACCAATTGAGCATCGTTGGAACGTCACAGCCTACCTGAGTATTGTTGCTGACCATGTCCATCCCTTTATGACCACAATGTACCCAACTTCTGACGGCTACTTTCAGCAGGATAACGCGCCATGTCATAAAGCTGGAATCATCTCAGACTGGTTTCCTCAACATGACAATGAGTTCACTTTACTCAAATGGCCTCCACAGTCACCAGATCTCAAAAGATAAGACACAATGCTGATATATAAATACAACATACTGTACATAAGTACTGTATTTGTTTATTGTAACAATAAAGCCACAAATGGCATTATTAACATTCTTTCTGTTAGTGATCCACGGATAGAAAGACTTGTAGTTTTTAAAATACAAATATTATAGTTACAAGTTATAGTAATTTTATATTAAAACCCCTCTTCATGTTTTCGTTTTAATAAAATTTGTAACATTTTCAATCAAAAGTACAGTTAATATAATAAGAAGAATAAGAATAAAAATAACAATAATAAGAATAGAGTGGGCGGCACGGTGGCTGAGTGGTTAGCACATCTGCCTCACAGTTCTGAGATCAAGGGTTCAATCCCGGGCTTCGGCCTTCCTGTGTGGAGTTTGCATGTTCTCCCCGTGCCTGCGTGGGTTTCCTCCGGGAACTCCGGTTTCCTCCCACATCCCAAAAACATGCAGGGTAGGCTGATTGAACACTCTAAGTTGTCCATAGGTGTGAGTGTGTGCGTAAATGGTTGTATGTCTCCTTGTGCCCTGCGATTGGCTGGCAACCAGTTCAGGGTGTCCCCTGCCTACTGCCCGTAGTTAGCTGGGATAGGCTCCAGCACCTCCGCGACCCTCGTGAGGAAAAGCGGCATGGGAAATGAATGAATGAAGAATAGAGTGACCAAAGTCTAAGTAAGTTTTATGTGTATTTTGCATAGCTATTTTGATATGGAATGCCAGTTCATTTTGCATTGTTGTTTAACTGTGAGAATAGGGCCTCATTAC
The DNA here is from genome assembly GCF_030265065.1 of Corythoichthys intestinalis. NCBI lineage: Eukaryota > Metazoa > Chordata > Actinopteri > Syngnathiformes > Syngnathidae > Corythoichthys > Corythoichthys intestinalis. The sequence goes on from NC_080402.1 coordinate 25,259,446, forward strand.
TTCAGACTGAAGTGCTTTTCTTTTTGTGAACATGATTTTTTTTAGAGAGATAGGAATATTATTTTTGTTGTGCTTTCACTAAACGATACTTATGTTTGTTGTGAAGAAGAAGCTTATGCCAATAAACGGCGCGGTCCAAAGAACGCCTGTGTCCACTCGCTTTTATAAAATATATATCTCTGTAAATATCTTACCCAAAATACAACAAGAGACACATAATTGCCACTAAAAGAAAGAAAACTTACTGAAATATGTGTGGAGCACAAATAGCAATTTGCACTGCATTGTACATACAGCATAAACATCTCAAAACTACTAATTCTCCCACGTTTAGAAGAAATAACATTAGTATGGAACGGCACTGCCCCCAAGCGGCCGGTGGCATTCTCTTCACTCTTAATGTCCATAAACGGCCTCATTGTAATCTGTTTAAGGCAATGTGCGGGCTGGTCATTCAGTGCATGCGTTAATTGCGTCAAATATTTTAACGTGATTAATTTAAAAAATTAATTAACGCCCGTTAACGCGATAATTTTGACAGCCCTAACGTATATATATATATATATATATATATATATATATATATATATATATATATATATATATATATATATATATATATATATATATATATATAAAATATATATACTATACAAATGTGCGTGTGTGTGTATATATATATATTTTTTATTAATTATACTTTATGTATATTATATTTTTTTTATTATACTCTGAGAAAAAAGTTAAAAAATATGTCTTACATGTATCTTTTTCCAATGCTGAATCTGAATAATACGGAGCCCCCCGGGTGCCAGGATAGAAAAAATAAAAAATCATAGCTAATCTGTACCCACAGTTTAGCAATCTGTACCCACAGTTTACTAATCTGTACCCTCAGTTTACTAAACTGTACCCACAGTTTACTAATCTGTACCCACAGATTAGTAAACTGTACCCACAGTTTAGCAATCTGTACCCACAGATTACTAATCTGTACCCTCAGTTTACTAAACTGTACCCTCAGTTTACTAATCTGTACCCACAGATTAGTAAACTGTACCCACAGTTTAGCAATCTGTACCCACAGATTACTAATCTGTACCCACAGTTTACTAAACTGTACCCACAGTTTACTAATCTGTACCCACAGTTTAGCAATGACCCGGAAACGGTAGTCACCAGTGTTTGGCGGGGACTCCAAACGTCGAGGGACCTGCACCTTCTGCCCTCGGCGAACAAAGGGGTTTTAAAAGGTAACTATTGCACAATTTCTTTGGTAGCCGTCTACATTTTCAGGTGTCATCAATCAATATGGCATGTTGTGTGTTAGTAGCCGCTAATACGGCTACTAAAAATAGGTAACTGACAAATGAACACTACTTGAATTAACCACGCACGGACACGACAGCAGCACAGAAAATGTGCAAACACAACATGCCATATTGATTGATGACACCTGAAAGACGCCTACCAAAGAAAACGTGCAATAGTTACCTTTTAAAACCCCTTTGTTCGCCGAGGGCAAATGGTGCAGATGGTTTCTCGGTCGGTCCCTCGGCGTTTGGACTCGGAGTCCCCGCCAAACATTGGTGACTACTGTTACCGGGTCATTGCTAAACTGTGGGTACAGATTGCTAAACTGTGGGTACAGTTTAGTAAACTGTGGGTACAGATTAGTAATCTGTGGGTACAGATTGCTAAACTGTGGGTACAGTTTACTAATCTGTGGGTACAGATTAGTAAACTGTGGGTACAGTTTAGTAAACTGTGGGTACAGATTAGTAATCTGTGGGTACAGATTGCTAAACTGTGGGTACAGATTAGTAAACTGTGGGTACAGTTTAGTAAACTGTGGGTACAGATTAGTAAACTATGGGTACAGATTGCTAAACTGTGGGTACAGTTTACTAATCTGTGGGTACAGATTACTAAACTGTACCCACAGATTAGTAAACTGTGGGTACAGATTAGCTATGATTTTTTATTTTTTCTATCCTGGCACCCGGGGGGCTCCGTAGAATAAATACATTGAACACACATAAATATTTTTTTGGGGCGGGGGTGCCCTACTTCTCATCCCCAATAACCGCGAAAAACGAGGGATCACTCTAATTCTTAATCCTACTTTTGTGCAATACCCCCCTGGTGGTGAGCCTCTGGATCTGTTCCTGTAGGCTGCCTCACCTCTCTTGGAGATCAGCCTGACAACGGTGGTGTCGTCAGCAGTTTGGTGTTGCTTTAACTGCATTCATAGAAGTAATTTTATTATTATTTTCAAAATCCAGGCTGAATTATAGCTGCAACTTTCCTCGTGATATCGTTCTATATGGGTTTGACGGTGTCGTGAAGGAACCTTTCAACTCAGTATGTTTCCTCCCGGACATTTATCTGTGAAGCACCGAAAGTCCTTGCGGCGGAAATTTTGATTTCGTAGTTAAATGTAAACAGTGTGAATATTTTCGCACACAAACAATAACATTTCATAATTGCTGTTATTTTAGTCAGTTATTTTCCACCACCGTTCAAAAAGAGTTTATAAACCGACGACAAGCAACAAACCGATGTCATGTTAAGTAACGGCAACCTACATAGACGTTTGTCAAAATTAGCACAACATGAGTGCCCCTGGTCCTCTGAAGAGAAAATCTTACATGGGACAGCACAAGATAAAAAAGAAAAAGAGGTAAGTTGTTTGTGTGTTTTTAATTATCATAAAGTTGCATAAAATGGCTTTAATTGTTCATGTGATTTTTTTTGCTCTCTGACATGCCAGTGATGAGCCCATTCCCAGTGACAGTGAAAATTTTCCAAAGACAACTCATTATTTGTCTGACAGACATGCCACAACGGTAAGTGGCGCATTAGTATATTTGTTTAGTGACAAATCCTTACACAATAATTCACCTTATTTGATTTTTAGGATGTTAAGCTTGGCGAGTCCACGCTAGCTCTTGATGAAGAAATTTTCAACATAATTCATGTCATTGACCCTGGGAATAATGCATCAAATGTTAATGGTGGTGAGCAGAAGAAGGGATGTGCATCAACAAGCGTTGAACCTCGCAGCATCCAAGAGAATGCAATCAAACAAGATTGCAAGAAATCATCAAGGAGAACCAACTGCAAAGATCTCGCTCAGCGGCTTCTTTTCAGTGAGGACTCGACAGAGGAATCACAGCAGCGTCAGGAGAGCAGCGATTACGCACGAACTTCTGCATGCAAAGAAACAAAAAAGAGTGGTCAACAGGCCAAAAATTCCACTTCGTGAGTCTTCTTTCCTCTTTTTGTCCGCACAGATGTTTGTGATGTATCTCAGAGAGTTCTGACTGAAGTTTGGGGTTTTCATATCAGCTCCTGTATAGTTCCTTTCTACTGAGATTTCTTTTTTATTGTTTTTATTTCGCTAGGAAGAAGCTTTCTTGTAACCAAGCCAAAAGCAGACATGGGGATATGAATGCAGGTCCTTCTCATGATATTTCCAAGGAGTACATTTTGTTCAGTCCCACACATGTAGCTGCTGCTGTGAAGAGGTCCAAACTGCAACAATCACCACAAAATCAATCTGCCTCTGTGCTGACAGTTCCGAGTGGTTTACAGCTCTGTACTCTCAGTGACAGCTTACCTCAGCCAGGTAAAACAGCCAAATATTAATTGAACTGTAGTCACTGATTCTTTGTTCTGTATGGACTTTAAAATTTTATAGTATAATTTAGCTTGAGGTGCTATTCAACTTTTCTGTCAGCGACATAAAATAACTTGTTGTCATTTCAAAGATGATAATTCTTAATTTAGAATAGATTATGAGTAGGTATTCATTTATACACACAGTGAGGGGCAGAAGTATTTACACTCCTTGTTATTTTGCAAGTTTACCCACTTAGAAAATAAGTAGAGGTCAGAAATTTCAATCATAGATGCATTTCAATTTACAGAGACATAATCTTAAAAAAAAATCTAGAACTCACATTGTACTATTTTTTCAAATGATTTATTTTAAATTTACTGTGGTTCATAGGTGGGCCCTATGATAACCTCAAGCAAAAATATTACGGTTTCACAGTACGTTCACGGTATTGCAATTACAGCTTTAAAATGTTTTATTTTGAGATTTATGGGTAACAAAAAATTTCCATTGAACAGGATTTTGATTTTTCAAAATAACCTAATAGCAAATTGGAATATAAGTACTGTATAATGTTGAGTTAATTAAATAAAAAAGAAATAACAAAAAATTTAAGGAAATATTCTACATAAAATAAAATTGGCATACTAATTAGAGCTGGGAATCTCTGTGCACCTAACGATTCGATTACGATTACGATTCAGAGGCTCCGATTCGATTATAAAACGATTATTGATGTACCCCCCTCCTTTTTTTTAATATTTATTTATTTATTTATTTATTTTAATGTTTTGTACATTAGTTCCAAAATTGTTCAAAAATACTCTCAGGCTAAACCACACTACTATTTCAGTATCAAGTTAACATATAGCAGTAAACAAATATACAAAAATAACATTAAATAAAAAACTCCAGTCCCCATTCTGTATCAGCAGCTTTAAACTACATTCAATTAATTTAATGTTGTGAATCAACCGTTAAATTTGTTAAAATTGCTCCCGTTATTCCATAATTTCCCTTTTGTCTACCTTCGACATGTGAAAGTTTTAAAACTATTTTAAAGATAGATTCAAGTCAATATTTACCGATTTAGGAGTATTTTAGATAAAAAGTTAATTAGGTTTGCTTGGAAGGTTCGCTACAACATCCTTGCAGGGAAGTGTACTACTTTGAGATGGCGGCCGTTTATAACGCCCGCATCTAGCTTTTTGTAGATGTGCTGCTAACACTACCAAATCTATATTGCATCTAGTCCTATATAAATGATATCCACCGTAACATTATATGGATGTACTTGTAGCAGCTTTTCGGCAGCAGTCAGGTATGTTGTTGTATTTTTGTATCTCGTTGCATGAGTTGAGCTAGAGCCGTGAGTTGAGCATTGGCATTACCCGAGGGGCCGGGTAATGGGAAGCATGATGTTTAGCTACTCTCGCTCCGTTCCGTCCTGAAGACCGCGCGGCGCGCTGAGTGTTGTGTACTTCCGCTTTACTTCCATTATTTCAATAATCGGAATTTGGATGTTTGTGAATCGTTCTCGAATCTTCCACGGCCGAATCGCGAATAATCTAAGAATCGGAAATTTTGCACACCTCTACTAATTAGCCATGTTATCTGCCTCATTACCATGCTTACGTTAAAGTAGGTTCTACCACTGCTAGACACACTACCCACGCTGGAGTTAACTCTCGAAGCTAGTGGGAAACCATCATGACAGCGTTTACTGACCGTTAATTTTGATAAATGCAAAATCATCCTGGAGGTATTGCCTTATCTGTTAGCCACCCGCAAACATGTTTTACATGTCGGTTGGCCCACCAAGTTGTAACTTTTCTGTAACTGAAGTATTCCCATACGAGCGACTTTGTTTTCTTCGATGGGGGAAAAAGTTCAGGTGATTCATGTCCTCCAGCCAACGTGCAGCACAGCTGACTCACTAACACTGATGAACAAATTTAGTGGGTGGGATGAGCCCTGCATTTTTGGGACATAAAAAATAGCTAATACCTTAGGGACGGTATGACGGAAAATTTTAGTGGTTTTGAAACCTTGACATTTTCATATCACGATATGCCTTGAAACCGGTAACTGGCACATGCCTATTCATATGTATTTGTACCCCTGAGAATCAGCAATAATTATGTAACTCAAAGAGTTGTCAGTGTGCCTTAAAAAAAAGTCCACCTTTACCACATGAGTAACCACCCACCCAACCACCCACCAACCGTTTGAGATATTATTGTGACCTGTGCACACCACATAATCCAACTGCTACCATAGGCAAGTCCAGGGGGCTTTCGAAAGACACTAGAGAAAAAAATTGTTGCGCTCCACAAAGCTGGAAAAGGCTGTGGGACAATTGGAAAGCAGTTTGATGAGAATAATCAACAGTTGCAGCAATTGTTAGAAAATGGAAAAGGCTAAACATGACTGATAATCTACCTTGCTCACACAGCCAAGGTGACCAAGGAGTGGCTGCGTAAAAAGCATATCAAGGTTCTGGAGTGGCCTAGCTAGTCTCCAGACCTCACTCCAATAGAAAATCTTTGGAAGGAGCTGAAACTTCATGTTTCTCAACGACAACACCGAAACCTGACAGATCTAGAGAAAATTTGTGTGGAGGAATGGTCCAAGATTCCTATTTCCATGTGTGAAAATCTGGTGAACAACTACAGAAAGCATCTGACCGCTGTAATTGCAAACAAAAGCTCTTGCACTAAATATTAGCACTGATTTTCTCAGGGGTAGAAATACTTATGAACCCCAGTGAATTACACATAAATTATTTTAAAAAATCATTCAATGTGAATTCTGGATTTTTTTTTAAAGATTATGTCTCTATCAGTGGAAATAGATCTGTAATTTAAATTTCAGGCCTCTACCTATTTTCTAAGTGGGTGAACTTGCAAAATCACAAGGAGTGCAAATACTTCTGCTCCTCACTTTACAGTATATGAATTGTATATTAAATATGCAGAGGAATAGAACTGTAATTTATTATACTTAGAAATATTAGCACTGTCATGCAGCTTCATCAAGTCACCAAAATAGTGAAAATACCTCTCAAATTACTCACAAAATGTTAAAGATGGTCATGATGGCCAAATTTAGTGTACTGTACTACCACCTCTGTTGTTGTGACTCGTCTCAGCAATTTGTCAGATATGGGAAATTTTGTCATTTTGACACATGACATCCGCTATGACACCGCTTTATATCTGACCCCATACTGCTTCTCCATGCAGCTCTTTTCTGTTCAATCCACGTGTAATAAAATGAGATTTCAGAATTTTCTTGTATCAATTTTGATTTGATTTGATTTGATTTGATTTTTTTTGTTCATCAACATAACATTTTACTGGGATTTTTGTGTGTCCTCTATTACACAGGCTTTGCCTTGTGTGCTCCTGACACACAATCTGACAAGCTTCTGCTATCCAATTGGGGTTTGCCCAATCCAGTCTTGAAGTGTTATCATAAACATAGAGTAACACGCATGTTTGAATGGCAGGCTCAGTGCCTGAGTCTTGGCAAGGTTCTGCAGGGAGGTAACTTGGTCTACTCTGGTAAGTATCTGAACATCTTTATTTAAAGGGCAGAAAAATAGTTTTGAACAAGATGCATTCTTCTCACTTTGTAGCTCCAACTAGTGCTGGAAAGACTCTTGTGTCCGAGTTACTGATGCTGAAACGCGTGTTGGAGACGAAAAGAAAAGCTCTCTTTATTTTACCGTTTGTCTCTGTGGCCAAAGAGAAGATGCAATACCTCCAGGTGAAGAGAAGGAAGCTGATGATAATGTACTCTTGTAATTGGAGTAGTTCATAGACTTGAGTGGCTTTGCAGAGCGTGTTTGCTGAGGCTGGAGTACGTGTGGATGGCTTCATGGGAAACACATCAGCTTCTGGTGGCTTTACTGCTGTGGATGTAGCTGTTTGCACCATAGAGAAGGCCAACTCTATCATTAACAGACTAATAGAGGAAGACAGCATGGGTCTATTAGGTAATACACCAGTGATAAGTCAGCTTGCGAATGTGAGCTTGTCTTAATTTTACATTTCTATTTTGTGTCTGTAGGTATGGTTGTGGTGGATGAGTTGCACATGGTTGGAGACTCTGGAAGAGGATATCTACTTGAACTTCTCTTGACCAAAATTCGCTACATTGCACAGAAGCGTAATACTACGGGGTTTGTGTCTTGTTTTATGTGTAATAGTGGCACTCAAAACTGCTTATCTTTTTAGAGGTGGAAGGGTTTAACACCTGACCTGTATTGGGAGTCGCGTGGTGATTTAATGTTTCGACAGGTCTCTTTCCGAGGGGGTGCAGATAGTAGGTATGAGTGCCACTTTGCCCAACTTGACCCTCCTGGCCGAGTGGTTAGGTGCAGAGCTTTACCAGACGGACTACAGACCCGTACCCTTGCAGGAGCATCTTAAGTTGGGCTGCAACATCTACGACAAGAGCCTCTCTGTGGTTCGACAATTCACTCCAGCACTCCTAATAAAGGTAAATGATACTGAGTGTAGGTTAATGTGTGGGTTGTTAAATAACAACTTTCTTTTAATCATTAAGGGTGATGACGAGCACATAGTCAGTTTGTGTTATGAGACGGTGCGGGATGGCCAATCTGTGTTGCTGTTCTGCCCTTCCAAGAACTGGTGTGAGAAATTGACCGATAGTATCGCCAGAGAGTTTTACAACTTGAGACATACACGTATGTTCTTGCCTGACTCTTTCTTTTTCTCTGACTTTTAATTCATTGGCTTTTATCAACGGTGATAGACATCCAATGTCTGATCCAAAGTGGTTACTTAGCATAATTTTTAACTTATAATACAAAAATTACATTTTAAATGTTCAGAGGAATACCTTGTAGATTCTCATCTAGTTCCTCTCAGATCAGGTATAACAGTGGAGGTCCAGGATAGTTTTAACATCAGATTGTTAATATGTATTTCTTGTCTTGATGTGTTTCAGAATGTGAGGACGAATCACAACTCCAACCAGTGTGCTTGGATAACGAGGGACTAGTGGACGTCATAGCCCAGTTGAGTCGGACTCCAGCAGGTTTGGATCCCATTCTGAAGCGCGCTGTGCCCTGGGGGGTGGCCTTCCACCACGCTGGTAAATACAAAACAACTGAAACACGACTAAAATATCACAAAAATACTTTGATCATAAGTGTCAATGTTGAATGAATTGTAAATTCACCTACTTTCTTTTTATGTTTTACTTTTTTGTGCTTCACCAACTTGAATATTTTTTTTTCTCCTTCAAAATAAAACAGTGCACATTTGAGTTTGAATGAATGACTGTGGCAAGGAATATCACTTAATATCTCCTTTGTTCAGTGGAAAAAAATAAAAAGAGTCTCTCTTCAGGTCTGACATTTGACGAACGTGATGTGCTGGAGGGAGCCTTTCGTAATGGCATGATAAGGGTCTTGGCTGCCACCTCCACCCTTTCGTCAGGGGTCAATCTCCCTGCCCGCAGGGTCATTATTCGAACCCCGACCTTCAATGGACACTTGCTGGACCAGCTCACATACAAACAAATGGCTGGACGAGCAGGGAGAAAAGGAGTGGACACCATAGGTCGGGAAGCAGTAATTAAAAAAAAAAAAAAAAAAAAAAAAAAACAAGAACACTTTTGTCTGCTCTGTTATGAACTGTGATAAGGTCTTTGTAATTCCAGGTGAGAGTGTGCTGGTGTGTAAGGAGGCAGAGCGTCAGAAAGGTGTTAGCCTCCTCACAGGTACTCTTCAGCCAATCAAGAGCTGCTTGTTGAGGGAGAAAGGAGAAGGCATCACCACTAGCATGCTGCGAGCCATTCTGGAGGTTTGATTCTCACTACAGTAATTGACTATATACTGTATGCTTTTTTAGTCATCTATTACATCACCCCTACCTGCAGATCATTGTGGGAGGAGTAGCCAGCACTCCACAGGATGTGAGATTGTACGCCTCATGCTCACTTCTGGCTGCCAGCAAAGAGAAGTCAACAGAAAACAGCAACAAAGGGGCAATTGAGGCCTGTGTTGAATGGTTGATGGAAAACGAATTCATCAGTGTTCAAAAAGTTGGAGAAAGTAAGTAATGCTCAAATAGTATCAATAGATTCTTTGTTTTATTTTTTTTCTCCAATTGACATTTTTATCAACTACTGGAAAATGTTCCATTTTGGTTCAACAGAGACAGAGTCAGGGAATGTCACACAAAATATTTGAAATTTTAACCTAGAGTGATTTTTTTCAGATTCATTTTATCTTTTAAATAACAAGACAATACGAAGAGATAAATAATGATACCGGTAAATGCTTATTATTGCTGTACCTGTACAGAGCTAAAAATAAAAATAGTAGTGGCATACAACTATATCTATGTGGACACCTCATTAGGTATGGCTACACAAGCTTCACTCTAATATAGTGGTCCCCAACATTTTTTGCACCACGGACCGGTGTAATGTGGGCTTTATGTTTTTTCATGGACCGGCAAGGTGTGGCAGAAAATTACAGTAAATTTAAAATAACACAAAGGGGCTAAAAAAGAACATTGTGTGCAGGGAAAATGTAACTCACCATTCACTGAATCAACCTTTTTTAACAGCGGCTTATCCTAAAAGCTTACGGCAAATATCCTTGGTCGCAGGCATAATGAGTTCTTCTCCAATCGTGAAAAGTTTCTTGGCTTTACCAATTCGGTTCTCCACTAGGTATGATGCTCCCAGTGCATTCACTTTTGTTGCCTCGTTTGCTAGCATTTAGCCAGATATTATGCAGAATGGACTTGGTTGCAAGATCCTATTCTGGCTTAGCAGGTGGACTTGTCCCAGTAAAAAAGCTGTCTAAAGACGTCGCTTCCCGCAGCACACAGCCAATGAGCAGCTAACGTTACTGTTTACATTGACTGACGCTGGACTGCTATAGGTGTGCAAACACCCCAGTAATGGTGGCCAACCACTAGAGGGTAACGTACACAAATCTCTACTCGGATTAGTTAATAGCAGGGGCAGGCATATTTATCTGTCAAGAGGCACAGGCCAAATTGCAGTCGTTAACAAATGATTTATTAGCAAATGCGACACGGACCGGTACCGGTCCCCGGCCCGGTGGTTGGAGTTCACTGCTCTAATACACAAGCCTTGTCAAGATTGGCAAGTAATCAAATAGGCATTGATTACACAATTTGTGTAGTTTTTTTTTTTTAACCTAACCCCATTAAGCTAATGCCATATCAGAGGGACAAAGTATTAGGCACGCCACCAGACACCTTTATGATACAATAGGCTACTATTTTATATGACAAACAAGACCCACAATGACAACAATATTGTCATCAATGTTTTGAAACACTCAAAACCCCCTTATGAAAACAATTAACTATCTAAATCTTGAGGGTGAGTTCAGACACCAATTAATTTGTCTTATCTACTGATATTTGTGTATTTCAGAGGAGGAATACTGTCCCACTCAACTTGGTGCTGCCACACTGTCATCCTCCCTTTCGCCCACCGAGGCACTGGGTATATTTGCAGACCTCCAGCGGGCTATGAAGGGCTTTGTGCTAGAAAATGACCTGCACGTTCTTTATCTGGTATGGTTTACAATGGAGGTTCTCGTATTACTACTAATCTAGTTAAAACTGACATGGGTTTGTAAAACTGTTTAACCCATTTTATTTTGTACCAATAACTATACAGTAATCCTAAAAATTATTGTGAATTTCTTCGCTTCCTCTGGTAATATGAATGGTAATGCATTAATGTTAAAAAAAACTTTCTGTGCCAGATCACTCCATTGTATGCAGAGTGGACTACAATAGATTGGTACCAGTTCTTCTGTCTGTGGGAACAGCTGTCCTCATCGATGAAGAGAGTAGCTGAGTTGGTAGGCGTCCAGGAGAGTTTCCTGGCTCGCTCAGTCGGAGGAAAACTTGTTGCCAAGACAGAGAAGCAGTGTCGGCAAATGGCAATTCATAAAAGGCAACACACAGTTTTGTTCTGTTTCAAGCGATAGTTATGTATTTGTGTGCACCAAATGACTGAACATTGAAGAGTCGGAAATTATCTAAATGCAAATGCATGTTTTGTATATATATTTTTTCTTGGATAATTTTTTTCATACATCCAAAAATAACACTGTATTAATGCTTCCATCAATGAAGAAATACATTCAAATTTTAGTATGCTTTCACAGGTTCTTTACCACTCTAGTACTGCAGGATCTGGTTAAAGAAGTACCTTTGGGAGTTGTAGCGTCCAAATACAATTGCAATCGTGGTCAGTTGCAGTCCCTCCAACAGTCTGCTGCCACATATGCAGGTGTGAATTCTACGTAGATGAAAATGAATATGAATTCAGTTATTAGGTAGAATACACAGCAGATAACTTATCAGAAACTCAAAAATATAACCACAGCTATATTATTTAAGGATTCAATGACGGCTCCATTCATCCTTCAGGTATGGTGACAGTGTTCTGCAAGCGTCTGGGCTGGGGCAACATGGAGTTGCTGTTATCGCAATACCAAACTATGCTGAGCTTCGGTGTCCAGCGTGAGCTTGTGGATTTGGTAAGGGTTTCCCTTCTGACTGCAACAAGGGCCCGTGCGCTTTATGCACAAGGCCTGTGCACTGTTGCTGAACTGGCCAGGGCTTCAGTAACTGATGTGGAGAAAGCTCTGAGGAATGCTGTCCCATTTAAGAGGTAAATCATAACTTTAAAATAAAAAATACTGCCAAATATTGAAACTTTGTGCAAAGAAAATGTTGTTGTTTCTAGAGCTTTAGTTAACTTTTCTTCCTCAGCTCTAAGCGTGCAGTGGATGAGAGCGAAGTGGAGGCTGCAGAGCGCCGGAATCTCCGTTGCGTGTGGGTAAGCGGTGGGCGGGCTCTGACCGAGCAAGAAGCGGCCAGTGTGATTGTTTCGGAAGCAAAGCAGCTTCTCCAGGCAGACTTGGCTCAGCTCGGCATTCAGTGGGATCCAGCAACGCTCCCATCTGATGCTTCTGCTGTCCATTCCTCACAAGAAGCTCAGAACAATGGTGATAATGGTCAACAAAAGGAAAATCCTAAAACATATTTTGGGAAATGCAAATCTGACACCACAGATATCAAGACAAAATTAGAGGAGATGAATAATGACTTAAGTGCAAGGCAATCAGGCCCAAAAATGTCTGTGCATAGTGTGACAGGAGGACAGAATGAACAGATTAACGGATCCAAAACTGGTGAAACGGAAAAGAAAGATAAGATAGAAAACAACAATCTGACAAACCAGGAGGTGAAAACATTAGCACCAGAAGGAACCAAATGTCAAGTTTCAACTTTAAAGTTAACACATCCTTCTTGTGGTCCAGTAAAGAGTCTAACACAAGAATTGGCTGAGCTTGTGTCCAGCCCAATGTTTCAACTTCAACAACCTCCTGAACCAGCTCTCCCCCTTATACCCCTTCCTCAGTTGAGAGCTCCAAGTTCCAGGTTAGGAGATCACCCAAGCGTTAGCGTGAAGACATCAGACGTTGATGACGCCACAAGGCTTGGTTTATCACCTGCACAGCCTGGAAAACTAAAGCATTCAAGGATACTAAAGAAAGTCCTTCAATCCATACAAACTGACAAAAGGCCACAAGAGTCAGTCGGACTGACTTCACATCCTTTAAACGTTGCTGAGGTTGCTTGCCTTGCTCAAGATACTCAAACCAGATTTCCTCTGGATCACCAAGTTGAAATGTCAGACTCCTCTCACGTTGCTGTCACGCTAGTAATCTCGCCTGACACCAAGCGAAGAAGGGTGGAGGCTGCAGAGGTGGATGTGTTTTCATCTCCTGATCTCTATGCAGGCGATCAAAATGAAGAAGCTCAACAAAAGGTCAAGCAGGGAGAAGAGACATTTGGTGACAGCTTTGAATTGGACACACAGACTGAACGGATAATTGTCCAACCAGAATCGGAACACAGTGACGGAAATGTTAAACATCTGCAGGATTTGAATATTAAAGATCATATACATGGGACGGTGTTAGAAACTGGTTTGGAGCAGGAAGTCAAAGACGAAGGAAATGCCAGACTTGAAGCCCCCCTTTTCAATATTTCTCTGACAGACAGCCAGATGGAGCTCATCCTTGACACTAGTCATCAGGTGAGTGATGATCATCCCAATTTTCCACATGAGCCCGTTTTCCACAAAAGGTACAGTTCATTTGAGCAGTGTTTTGGCAGCCTTTTTAATTTTCGTCTTAGTCTTAGTTATTTGGATGATAATAGATAGTCATCCTTGACAGCACGCTCTCCTTCCGCTCCCATATCAACGACATCACCAGATCGGCCTACTTCCACCTTCGCAATATTTCTCGCCTCCTCCCTTCTCTCAACCGCCATACCACTTCTACTCTTGTCTGTAGTCTAGTCACTTCCCGGCTCGGTTACTGTAACTCACTGCTCTTCGGTCTCCCAAATAAGTTCCTCCAGAAACTGCAGCTCCTCCAAAACTCAGCAGCACGCCTCATCACTTGGACCACCACCTCACACCATATCATCCCCATCCTCCGTCAACTTCACTGGCTCACAGTCAAACTAACAATCATGACCTTCATGGCCTGGCCCCTCCTTACCTATGCAATCTCCTCTGTATTAACTGTCCCCCCGGTTCACTTTTCTCCTCCTCTATGCTCCACCTTTCGGTCCCCCGTGTCCGTCTCGCCACCTTCGGTTCCAGAGCTTTTGGTCACTGTGCCCCCCAGCTCTGGAACTCCCTACGCCTCGATCTTCGCAATACATCTACCCTCTCATTTTTCAAACCCAGACTCAAAACACACCTGTTTACACTTTCTTGCCCACCATGATCCTTATCTCGGTTTATCCTGGCTTCTTAAAGTTTTTATTTACTCTTATCCTGCTTTTAATCTAATTTTATGATTGTTTTGTCATTCCTGTTGAACTATTGTGTTCCCATCTTTCTTCTAAAGCGTCTTTGCGTGTCTTGAAAAGTGGTCTAGAAATAAAATGTATTATTATTATTATATTAGTCTTAGTCATATTTTAGTCATCTAAAAATGTGTTAGTCTTCGTCTAGTTTTTGTTGACGAAAATTCAAGACTTAATTCGTCTTGTCTTAGTCGACGTTTCCTAAAAATGTTTTCGTCTGTAGAATTAAATAAATTTACTCCAAAAACAAGTAAATAAAGGTTTCCAACTATTTCGAATGAACATTGACAGACGAACACATTCTAGCGTCTACAAGTACTATTTCATGATGATAATACACACCTGGACTCCATGAACCTTAAGTAAAAAATGTTGTCCGAGAGTTAAAGAAGACGCTTGCCGTTAGCATTAGCCTAATGTTAACTCGAATGCAAATGCTATTCTTACACTACGAGTTACATTTCGTGTGTGATGATAACTCAACGCAGACCTTTGAAGGCTAAAGCAACATTGCATATTCTCTCTGGCTAAGAAAACAAATCTTACTCTGTGTGCAAGCCTGCATGGAGAGTGAAGACAGCACACTGGTGAGTTGGGGTGTGGGGTGCAGCACGTCACGAGTGACACAACCAGACACTGCCATATGCAGGCTATCTACATATATATAAAATGTCACACATAGTAAACGTGACGGAAACTCGTTCTCGTCTTGTCAGACAAAAACTGGCATTCGTCTCGTTATGTTTGTCTCCCAAAACACGTTTTTATCTCGTTATCGTCTCGTCATCCTCATGAAAAAAACGACATATTTTCGTTGTCGTCACTGACGAAAACAACACTGCATGCGAGTTTGCTAGTGTGTATGGAACAGTACCACACCATAATTTCGTTAGGTGGGGTGGCCACGTAAATACTATTGTGACATGAAACAGCAAAATGCATGTAAGGTATAAGGAGAAATACTGTAAATGGCCAATAATATTACTATATTTGGGGGTTGTAATGTTTCCGCAGAATGACAGTAACAGCAAAGCTGTTGCTCCTGCTGTGGAGGATCCAAACGGAAGCAGCAGCTTCTTGTTCGAAAGCCTTTATGACAAGTCTCCAAGCCTAAAACAAACGGACCAGATTGGATTAGCCTACGAGGAACAGGTCACCCCACAGGCAACAAGCATTCACCCTCGGCTGTCCAACCAAGAGAGACGTCGTAGCGAACTCCTTGTCAACCAGGAAGTGGAGAAGCATGAAGCAATCCAGTGGGGAGAGTCTTCTTTCAATCTCTCTGAGTGGGGAGACTCTTTGCTGGTGAGTGAGCCTTTTCTGGACAGGCAGGAAGCCAGCCACTTGGAAGATCAGGATCTCCCTGAGGAGCAACTTACATCTGCACAAATTGAGCCAGTATCTCTACTACCTGGAGAGAAACAGGCAACGTTGCCTGCAGATTGTAACAAGAAAGTACAGGAAGGTGGTCTTGTCTCAGATAACACCATTTCAAAACAATTACATGCCGATGCTGCGCCTGAGAGCAACTTTTATTGCAGTCCTGGTATTCAGGAGATATTCGATTGCTGGCCAACGATGTCTGAACAGCCTGTGCAAAACTCTACATTACGCCTCAAGCAAATTCCTCCTTCATACCGTGCAGAGATTTTGCAAAAATCTCCTCCGTTGATTCAAGTGATGAGAAAATGCCAAAAGCAGGACAGTGTGGACTCTGAATCAGATTCTTTTCAGCCACAACCAATTGTAGAGCCAACACAGAGACCAGGTTCTGCTGGAGATTTGATACCCCCCACCCAGGAGACACCTCCTGTGACACCAAGAATCATACTAACAACTACATCAATCCACTTGCCTCTCAACGTCCCACCGGCCAATCAGTCGACCCCCACCGGCACCCTGCCTGTGAAACCTTCTAAATGCTCCACCAGTGACCTGCCAGAAGATTTTTCTGACCCTCAAAATACTATGTGTAAATTGAAGCAGCACACCAATGTAACACACCGACGCCAGTCTCCAACGGATCAAAGGCAAAATCCTTCTCCTGATCGCCCCCTGCTTCACTCTTCCTCTTTGAACATGTCGCCTGGCTACGAGGGCTTTTCTCTTCAGCTTTCTCAAGATGCCTCCCTCACTTCAAGCAACTCGAGCGCATTCTCCATCATCGATGTTTCAAGTGACAAGCGCCTATTCGAAACGTTTATCAAGGAGTGGAAAACTAAAGAACGCTTTTCACTAGCTTTGGCCTTTGAAAGTGTCGAACACCACCAGGAGCCAGAAGAGGAAATGGGAGGGAAACATAGGAGAGGTAATCAATGTTGTTTGCATTGTGATTGGAATACGTTTCATAGGTCTAGTTAGAGCACAATGCCGATGCCCTTTGTATAAACAGCACACCAGAAGCTCCATACTGCTGATGGTTTTCCGGTAAGAGGCAGTGATGGACTGATGCTGATTGGACTGTCTGTCTGTTGGGGAGCAAGAGATGCCTTCTACATATCCTTTCAGCAAAAGCAGAGCAAAGGTACTTAGACATGGACAAATAAGTAGTTCTATACATATCTGTACAAATACAAGAATGAGGTTATACTGTTGTAATTGTTTCTCAGGTTTGAGTTTAAGCCTTGCCCCTCCGGATCTGGACAACAGTTTGCCAGTAGTCAAGAGGCTTGAGCACGTGAAGGCCTGTCTCAGCCAACCGTCAGTTGGCACAGTTATCACGTATGACATCATCCAGGTGTACAGGAAGCTGGTGTTGAGCTGTGGCATCAGCTTGGAAGGAAATTGTGAAGACCCCAAGGTATGAGCACAATACTTGAGTGCTTTTTATCTGATTTAAAAAATAAATATCATTAAGAAATAAAATGTTTTACGAAGGGACAGAAATGAAATATTGGGGACCAGAACTGACTGCGTAAAAGAAACAACCACTAAGTAGTGTCACCCCCCCCCCCCCCCCCCATTTTTAACATACATTTTTTTGTGTATATGGCGGAAAACACAGACAAGACTGGAAAAGCAGTTTCTGCTCTTGCACTCCTCTTTTAAAAGAAACTGCTGTATTTTAAGCCAAAACAACTGTTGTGTTTGAGAGAACAATATGTCTATATGCTGCCATAGCAGATTCATGGCACATTAAGCCCCGAACTATTTTTAATTTGTCTGTTTTACCCTGAAAACCCCCGTTTACAGACGTCGCGCAACCGCTTTTGTTTCAACCAGCCATAAAACGAAGGTAATTAACTATATTTATTATTCAAAATGTCTGTCGTTTCTAGCTTAGAATGATTCATTAATGTCTCAGATTTCGTTTGGGAAAAAAAAAACGACTTTAAACAATTATTCACTCACATATTTTAAACTTTTAAACAAATTATGTCACAATGAAAAATAAACGGCGTCTGTAAGAAAGTCACGGATATCTACCTCATAACTATCGCTTAATTGTATTCTTTTTGTTACTGTCGCATTTTTTCCGATATGTCAGATGATAAATAATTGATCAAAACAAAGAAAAAAAAAACGTTGAAAAGGGTAAATAAATGAAAAAGAAAATCTCGACCACTCCTTGATGTCTGCGATTTCTGCATCGCGCCCCTTGTTATATTACCATGTTTCACCCATAAAATCCCCCAACAATCCAGCTGTGGCCATTCACAGCTGTGTCTTGACACTCGGTGATACATGCTTCATGGAGTTTTTGGATCGAAACGAGGTAAGTATGCGATAATATCTCTTTAAAGTCATGGCGTCTGTAATTCTGCACTCGCGTGCTCTCACCTCCAGATAGGGTTTTGCTGTTTAAAAACGTTTTTTTTGAATGCCTTCGTGTTCAAAATTTTTCTTCCCCCAGAAAATTGAGATTTTAAGCTTTCCAATGATGTATTACACATGCGTATCGGACAATTTTGAAAATTGGCCAAATTGGGGGTCTTAGAGCGAAACTTCAAGTCACCTTTTTTTCCGCCATATACTGTACAATATCATAAGTGTATATTAAACCATACAAATGCCTATTTTATTATTAGGACATTAAAGAATAGTTTGTAACGTAAATAAAATATTGATATAAATAACGTACATGAAATAATGTATAAATAATACAAATAATACCTAATTTACATTCATTCTCTCACTCTCATATGGTAAGCGTGTGTGTGCAAGTGTCCAAACATACCTCGATGTTAAAGTGACATAAATGTTTTTAGAACTTAGGACAAGATATTTATTACAAGATCTGTAATGCACTGAAAGTTGAGCAACGAAATAGTGAGGCATCATTGTAGCGTACTGTATTGGCATTTTTGTTCATATTAATGGGGTATGATGATTTCAAGTATAGGTAATTTAAGAATATACTCTCAAAGAAAAGCTTGTAAATAAGTGTATCAACTGATGCCCCTTTTAGCCATTTGATTAGCCTTTCATGCTCTAGTATGTAATAATATGTAATATATGAAATGTTTTTTTCCCCCTAAATGTTTTTATTACATTCATGTACAGTGTATCACAAAAGTGAGTACAGCCCTCGCATTTCTGCAGATATTTAAGTATATCTTTTCATGGGACAACAATGACAAAATGACACTTGTCACCCCAGGAGGAAGCCTCTTCTGAAGACTGTACACAAGAAAGCCCGCAAACAGTTTGCTGAAGACATGTCAACAAAGCACATGGATTACTAGAACCATGTCCTATGGTCTGATGAGACGGGCGGGCTTTCTTGTGTACCGTCTTCAGAAGAAACTTCCTCCTGGGGTGACAGCCATGCACACCAATTTGATGTAGAGTGCGGCGTATAGTCTGAGCACTAACAGGCTGCCCCCCCACCACTTCAATCTCTGCAGCAATGCTGACAGCACTTCTGTAACGAGTCACATGACATTTTGGAGGGAAAATGACCAGCAGTACTCAATTTGGACATTTAGGGATGTACGTATTTACTAAGGGGTGTACTCACTTTTGTTGCCAAGGGCTTAGATATTAATGGCTATATTTTTAGTTATTTTGTGGGGAAAATAAATTAACTCTATTATATAAGCTGCACACAGACTACTTTTCATTGTGTCAAAGTGTCATTTTGTCAGTGTTGTCCCATGAAAAGATATACTTAAATATCTGCAGAAATGCGAGGGGTGTACTCACTTTTGTGATACACTGTATGACAGGGGTCTCAAACGTGCAGCCCATGGGCCAATTGCAGCCTGTGGGACAGTATTTTATGGCCCCATTTGATCCAATTGTATCATTATTGTTACCTACTGTATTTTGCAATGGAAAATAACAATACTAGTATATATAAATAACATTTTCAATAAATTGAAAAAAATAATTGAATGATCCATTTTGAAAATAAAAACATTATTTAAATAGTTAAAACTAAAAATCATTTTTAAAACACCCGCAAATTAAACCCATAAGACACAAATATTGCTACCTAGTCTAAAAAAAATAAAGTACTTAAACACATATATTAAAATAAATGAGGAAAAAATGATAAAGACATAAATTCAAACAGGTGTGGCTCGTGTGTATTTTGCGCCAGATTTTTTTTGTTTGTTTCGTGACCTCACATAGTTTTCTCTTTCGCTACCATTGACTGGTCATTTGGTCGATTCCAGCCCCTCCCAGTTAAAATGGATTGGACGTCTATTGCCACTAATAGGTATTTTCAATATCAGTTTCCATCTTTAACCAACTACCACAGCATGTACTCTTTGACCTGAACTGGCTGTAAATGAGTTAAGCTAATAATAACTTTTAAATAGATGTAGTGTCGATTTTTGTAACCACTGTCCCTGTAAGTGTTAAAGAATGCAAAACATACAGAAGACAATGAACATTCTCAGCATTTGATGACAGCCACGATTAATTGTTTTTCGGATTCTCTAACTGTCATTCTAATGTCCGTTGATGTTTTACTTGAGGTGGCGTGTTGGCTGGTTGACCCTGGCGCCCAAGAGAGGACACTGGCCAATATGATCACAGTCTACTGTCCAGAAGACCTCCCTCTTTTGGATGGACTTGGCAACGCACATGTACACTGTCCTCGCCTGAGGGCAACGACCACAAGTGTGCTAGTTTACGCCGTCATGAGCCATCTCACCAAGCTACTTGACAAAGATGGCATGCTCGGTATGATTAACGAGTGACACACCACCTGTGAATTGTGGTCATGAACAATTTTGACATATGATGTCCCATCCTGTCACCACATGCGCAGAGTCATTTAGGAGCGTGGAGATGCCCTCACAAGTGTGTCTGGCATTGCTGGAACTCAACGGAATTGGCTTCAGCGTGGAGGAATGTGAGAGACAAAAGCACGTGATGCAAGCCAAACTGGCAGCGCTGGAATCACAAGCGTACGAGCTAGCGGGGCACAGTTTCTCCCTGACAAGCATTGACGATATAGCACAGGTCAGCATTGCATGCTAACTGCCAGATTTCACTATTAAAATCAGAGATATCACATACTAGTATATAGAGCTAGCTGCATAATGCCCGCTCTGAGCTAATCAAGCTCATGTGAGCTTTTGGGTTTAGGTAGAATGTGATCTAAAAAAGTGTTTTCAGCTTCCACATTTCTTGTGTAGGTTTTGTTCTTAGAGCTACATCTACCTCCAAACGGTGACGTGGGGGCGTCAAAAAGCAAGAAGACCCTCGGATACACCCGCAGAGGTGGGGGCAAAGTTCGACTCGGGAAGCAGTTCAGCACAACCAAGGTAAATTGATTATATCTTCTACTTCAAAAAAACAAAAAGTGAAATAGGGGTGTCTCCGGCCCGAGCACGTCATTTTCAGAACATTGGAATTGAGTAAAAAAGATCGAGATTTAAAAAATAAATTCATGTATTTTTAGGTATGAATTAGGCCTGAACGATATTGGAAAAAACTATTGTTGCGATTTTTTTGAGGTGTGCAATATATTGCGATATTATATTGCGATAGTAAAATATATATATATATATATATATATATTTTTTTTTTTTAAATAAATTTTCACTAGATGACTTGAATAGCTGTTTGGAAATACTTTGCATGACACACCGTGACCACAGTGTATTCATATAATACCGTTTCATTTGTGAATGATTAAGATTGCTGTATTATTATGAAGGGATCCAGGAAGCAATGTCTGCACAAAATAGATAATTTATTGAACACAATATTTGACACTTCAACAGCAGCAAATACATTAAATGACAAATAAAAGAGCAGGTGCATTCGTCCCCTAAGTTTTTGACAAAATATAACAATAAATAAAAACTTCTGTAAAATAACAACAAAGTTGTAAACATAGTTGAACAAAAATATTAAATATGACAAATAAGAGTTGTTCACAAACTATAACAATAAATAAAAACCTCAGTAAAACAATAAAGTTGTCAACATATTTGAATTTAAATATTAAATCTGTCAAATAAAAGTGCAAGTGCATTAGTCCCCTGAGTTGTTTACACAAAATATAACAATATAAAACTGCAAAACTGCAACAAAGTTGTAAAAATATTTAAAAAATATTAAGTATCAAAACTTTATGTGCAGCTGTACTATAGTTATTTGAAAAATACGATTTACAATTAATTTAAATATAAAAGAAACAGAAACTCAATTGAACTTGTAAATAATTGAACTGAATAACAGCAAATAACTGATGAATAACAGAACCATTTTAACTCCCAAATTTCCTGCCTTCCTGTTAGCTGTCACATGAATAAAAAGAAGAAAAGACATTCCTGCAGCTGTGTTATGTATTTGTCTGCATATCGTCCACCTTCCTTGCTCAGCAATTCTCAACTGGGTCTCATAGGTTTTTGGCCAAGACTACTAGTTTATCCACCATTGCAGGCTTGAGACAACAACGTTGGCACGTAACAATGTTCCCACCTGTACTAAAAAGCCTCTGATGGGAAGCTCGTAGCAGGAATGCATAGATACCTGCGTTTTAAATGGTCCCACATGTTCGACGGATTACTTCTTGTTGAGGCAACCATGGCGAGGCACTGTCAACATGGCTGTTTTTTGTTCCTTATATTCTTGTCGATAGCCAAAATACTTCCAAAACTCCTTTTGGAGACAGTCTTCCCTATTCAACGTGTTGCTTGCTTTCACTTTGAAAACGGCCCCTCCTCCCTCCGCTCTGCTGTTCGGCCCCTCCTCCCTCCACTCCGCTGTAGCAGGGGAGGGGGAGGAGCCGATGACTGCGAGTTGGAGGGAATGAGATGAGAGGCTGTGCGCTCTCCTTCGCGCTCCTTCCTCAAAACAAACGTTTGTGGATTTAAAAAAATGAAATGAAAAAACTATCGCACGTCCTTGCGATGGGACTATTGCGCATGCGCACATCGCGATGGCGATGTTTAAACGATATATCGTTCAGGCCTAGTATGAATCATTAGTTGCTATTGACAGCAATAAAATCGCTGCCAGTCCCACCGTCAAATTGGATTGGACATCTTTTGCCGTCAATTGTGGGTTGAAAGGGATTTGGTGTTTATAACTGTCATTGGCAGTGAATGAGTTAAAGTGCCTACGACAGGATAAAAAAAGTCTTAAATAGCATTATTATGTGAATTAGAATCATATTTTGAGATGATTCAACTATGTACATCAATTTGGCAAAGTGCAGATGACGAGAAATTAGTCTTTATTTCTACCGTTTAGCCACGCCTACCATTATAGGGCTCTAGCGTCCCCAACAGGAGGATGTTTGCAGGGTCATAGTTTCATCTGAATTAGAATTCAGCCCATTGAGGAGGAATTATTCAGAACGAGGTAAATGCGACGAAGAGAGCCGCAAAATGTCATTGTTTCAGTCTCTCCAATATTTTTATTGGGTATTCTTTTTATTGAAGTATTTTCCCCCAATTGCTAAATAAATGGTATGATCATGACAAATAACAGTCTTGTGCTAAATGGAATATAAAATATTAAAAATGCATTTATTCATTACGACATGGCAAAATTACTCCATAATGGTCAAAACTGTCCACTTGCACCTCCCAAACTATATTGTATGCCACCGGCTTATGTCACTTCCTTGCCCCGGCTTCGGCGAGCATTAACAAACCAGGTAGCGTGACAGCTAGCCGACATGCTAACCCGAACAGAGTGATGTTTCAAAGTCTTATTCTCGGCTTTCGAAGCGAAAAATCACACAAAACTAGCCAACATCATGTCACATGGCGGCGGGGTTGTTGATTGTCTTCGCCGATTGGCAACCCGCCCGGCAGCAAGCAAGTTACAGCTTGTCGGACTCGTTCCCCCGCTGCGTGCAGGAGTGCTCGTTTGTCGGGGAAGGAGCTTGAGAAATGACTGCAGGACAAACCGGCCGATGTCGAAAGAGTGCGTAGCTGCCACATGGTCAACACGAATACGGCGTAAAATAATGCTTTACTAAACGCCGAAAATGAAAACCGCGAGAGAGCGGTGTGCAGTTGTTATGCAGAAATTTGTAATCGGGACATCACTATATAAATAACTGAATACTGTGGTCAGGATGTTCTAGAGAAGCTCCGTCCTCTGCATCCGCTTCCTGGCATCATACTGGAGTGGAGAAGGATCACCAACGCTTTGACTAAAGTGGTGTTCCCATTGCAAAGAGAGAAGCAGTACCACATTACACTGGACATGGATAGAATTTACCCCATCGCCCAGACGCACACAGCTACAGGTGCGCATACTCTCATCATAGACTTTAAAACTATGTTTCAATTTTTCTTGATTGCTGTCGATTTAGGACGGGTGAGCTTTACAGAGCCTAACATACAGAACGTGCCCAAAGACTTCGATATTGCCATGCCCACTGTGGTAGGAGAGAGCCCACCTTCACAAGATGGCCGCTACAAGAACGACCGCGGGTAAAACAACACTACACGGATACACTTCAGTATATATTAATACTAGGGCTTTCAAACGATTAAAATTTTTAATCGAGTTAATTACAGCTTAAAAATTAATTAATCGTAATTCATCACAATTCAAACCATCTATAAAATATGCTATTTTTTTCTGTAAATTATTGTTGGAATGAAAAGATAAGACACAAGACGGATATATACATTCAACATACGGTACATAAGTGCTGTATTTGTTTATTATAACAATAAATCAACAAGATGGCATTAACAATATTAACATTCTCTTAAAGTGATCCATGGATAGAAAAACTTGTAGTTCTGAAAAGATAAATGTTAGTACAAGTTATAGAAATTTTGTATTAAAACCCCTCTTAATGTTTTCGTTTTATTAAAATTTGTAAAATTTTCAATCAAAAAATAAACTAGTAGCTTGCCATTGTTGATGTCATTACACCATGCTCACTCCCCAAACCCATTAAATCATTTGGACCCAAGCGCCAGCAGAGGGCGCCAAACAACAAAAAACAAGTAACAAGCGGACATTACACTGCTGTCATTTTAATCTGAGCGGGGCATGCGTGTTAATTGCGTCAAATATTTTAACATGATTAATTTAAAAAATTTATTACCGCCCGTTAACGCGATAATTTTGACAGCCCTAACAAATACAGTACCGTATTTTTCGAACTATAAGTTGAGTTTTTTTTTTCTTTTTCCATTGTTTGGCTGGGGGTACTGAGGTGGGTAGTAAGTTAGTAACGCGTTACATTTACTCCATTAAATTTACTTAAGTAACGTTTTGAGAAAATTGTGCTTCTAAGAGTAGTTTTACTAAGCCATACTTTTTTCTTTTACTTGAGTAGATTTGTGAATAAGAAACGCTACTGTTACTCCGTTACTTTGGGCTACACTAGTCGGTCCTCTCTTTATTCTTTTAATTTATTTATTATTCATTTATATACTCTTTATTCTGCATATTAGATTTTACTTCTCAGATTTTACTTTTTTTTTTTTTTTTTTTTTTTTTTTGTCAGAGACACCAACAGTGGCTCAACCAGTTTCACCAATGAGACTTCGCAATAATAATCACATGATTCCATTATACCAATCAGACTCAAGCTTGCTGTTCTATGATCATGCCAGCCTGTTCAATCACATGGCGTCTTTAAACCACCGTAAATAAATAAGTATTTGAAAAAGAGCGCTGCCGTCAACATAAGACAAAAGACGGATTTTAATCTCTCTCCCAGTTTTTATTTGGCACCAGTTGACCATGGAAAACCAGAGATATGATCCTTTTAGTTTCATAATAGGAAATATGTTTTGTCACTAGAGGGCACTCATGCTCTTTGGACGAATAAGGCTTAATTTCTGTAGATTTTCTTGTTCTAGCTGGAATTAAATGTTGTTGGTTTTTTTGTGTTGCTGTATTTTTTTGGGGGGTTTGATGTGGTTATGTAATATGTTATAGTACAGTATAATATTAATAACAGTTCATATAGATAACTGAAAAAAGAAACAGAAAAAATACCACTGTTAAAAAAAAAAATCAAACATCTTTAATCAGTTACTCATTACTTAAGTATTCTTTTCACCAAATACTTTTTTACTTGAGTACATTTTTTGGATGACTACTTTTACTTGAGTAATATTATTTTGAAGTAACGCTCCTTTTAAGCCCCTTTGAGACTTATATCCCGTTAAATTCCTGTGTAAAGTGATGCGGGATTCACCTGTGTCATAACTTTCAGACATGGGGAGATGTCCCTGGAATAACCCGGGTTGGACACTTTCAGACTACTTCAAGTGTTGGCGACTCGACGCTCTCTGTGCAAGGAGGGCGGGGGGGGGGGGGGGGGCAGGATTCAAAACCCGGAGATTACGTCATTTTTTGTCGGCATCGGGAACATAATAAACCACACATTGCCATAGGTGGACGATGAACGGTCTCTTCCTTAACTCTAAGATCCAGTTGCAATTTAATTTCGTTATGTTTCCAGTTTAATTTAGCTATTTTCAGTTTGTCATGTTGATAAATATGGTTTGGCATGAGGTATGATGCTCTCAGTGCATTCGCTTTTGGTGCCTCGTTTGGTAGTTTTTAGCCACTTATAATGCAGAATGGACTTGGTTTTTGGCTCCTCTTCTGGCTCAGCAGGTGGCCTTTTCCCTGTAAAGAGCTGTCCAAAGACGTAGCTGCCCGCAGCACACATCCAACAGCAGCTAAAGTTACTGTTTACATTGACTGACACTGGGCTGCTATAGGTGTGCAAACACCCTAGTAATTGCGGCCAGCTACTAGATGGCAACCTATACAAATCTTTACTCGGATTAGTCTATAGAGTAAACAGGGATATTGATGTGTCAAGAGCCACAGGCCAGATTGCAGTCATTAATAAATTATTTATTACTCTGCGGCCCTGTAGCAAATGCACCGCGGACCCGCTGGTTGGGGACCGCTGCATTAACACATTATTATATAATTTCACATGTTATTTTCACACTAAACTGCAAGAGGACGCTCAAGGCCTGTGTTTTAATGTTGGCGAGTTGTTTAAAAGTGACATTGAGCATGAAGACTTCATTGAATTTAGTGATATCGAGCGACACTGATTGTTTTTTGGAACTTGTGAGCATATTCTTTATGCTATAGTTATCTGAATAACTCTTAATAGCTATATAACGTTAACATACCAGGCACATTCTCAGTTAACATACCGTACACTTATTCAGCCTGTTTTTCTCTATTCTATTTTTATTTTAAATTGCCTTTCAAGATGACATTCTGTTTTTGTGTTGGATTTGATAAAATTTCCCATAAAAATACGACTTATATATTTTTTTCCTCTTCATTGCGGATTTTTTGGCTGGTGCGACTTAAAGTAAGCCATAAAAAATATGGTATACACTATATGTATAAAAACATCCCCATTCATAATGAATGAATCTGTGTTTTTGTGTCCCAGGAAGAAGAGACGTTCTTTGGCCCCCTCTGCCCCTCGAGGCCCGACTTTTTCCGTCAGCATGAGACACGCTTTTGTGCCGTTCTCAGGTCTCGGGTGAATTTCAGCGTAAATGACTTTTCTCCTGCTTCTTTCACACATTTTTTTGCGCTCTACCTCTTTTTGGTACAGGCGGAATGATATTAGCGGTCGATTACTCCCAACTGGAGTTAAGGGTGCTTGCTCATCTGTCCAAAGACCAACGTCTGCTGCAGGTCTGGACTGACTCGATTTTAATATGAGAGAAAAATATCAATTAATTAACGCATGTGCGTGCGTCAGGTGCTGAATGGAGGAGCTGACGTGTTTCGCTGTATCGCTGCCGAATGGAAAAGCGTCGATCCAGACAATGTCAACGATCAACTCAGACAGCAAGCCAAACAGGTATGTCAAGGCTTCCAAGTGGACGTTCAAAATCATTCAGTCCTCAAGTCTGTCTTATTCGTTCTTTCAGATTTGCTATGGCATCATTTACGGGATGGGTGCCAAGTCTTTAGGAGAGCAAATGGGTGTGGACGAGAATGATGCAGCTTGCTATATTGAAAGTTTCAAAGCCAGGTACAAAGGTAGGCATGTGAATAATCATGTTTCAGTGACACACATCTGACGGTAATAGACGTCCAGTCCATTTGAACTGGGTTGTGAATGATTAGATTTAAATTGATCAGAATTGAGTAAAGAAATGAGTGTGTAAATTAATATCGTCATTATTTTTGTTTTTCATCATTTTTGTGACCTTTTTCTCTGGAGGTTTCACCAATGCCATAATCGTAACATACGATTTTGATTCTTTGGACAATCATACTAGTATATTTGCCGATATTACGACGTCAGCCATGATGGGCTACGGATTGATTTAATACAATC
Organism: Corythoichthys intestinalis; assembly: GCF_030265065.1. Taxonomy (NCBI): domain Eukaryota; kingdom Metazoa; phylum Chordata; class Actinopteri; order Syngnathiformes; family Syngnathidae; genus Corythoichthys; species Corythoichthys intestinalis. Next base: position 25,287,719 of record NC_080402.1, read on the forward strand.
AATTATGTATATTTCATTCACGTTTTGCCAAAAGCAATTAAAAAATATATAAAACCATTTGTTTGAACAACATGGAATAGCTCAAAGAAGTTTTGCATTATGATCAATTGTCATTGCTTCAATGATCAATATATCGTTAGACCACTAGGTTTAACTCGGAATATAATTCACAAATTTCTAGGGCTGTCAAAATTATCGCATTAACGGGTGTTAATTAATTTTTTTAATTAATCACGTTAAAATATTTGACGCAATTAACGCATGCACTGAATGAGCCGCTCTCGCATTGCCTCAAACAGATTTCAATGACGCCGTTTATGAACATTAAGAGTGAAGAGAACGCCACCGGCCGCTTGGGGGCAGCGCAGGGCCGTTCCATACTAATGTTATTCCTTCTAATAGTGGGAGAATTAGTAGTTGTGAGACGTTTATGCTGTTGCTTTGTGCTCCACACATATTTCGGTAAGTTTGCTTTCTTTTAGTGGCAATTATGTGTCTCTTGTTGTATTTTGGGTAAGATATGCACAGAGATACAGTATATCTGTTATAAAGGCGAGTGGACACAGGCGTTCTTTGGGCTGTGTCGTTTATTGGCATAAGCTTCTGCAACTCCTTCACAACAAACAGAAGTATCATTTAGTGAAAGCACAACAAAAATAATATTGCTATCTCTCCCAAAAAATTATGTTCACAAAAAGAAAAACACTGCAGTCTGTAGTAATGAGGCCCTATTCTCACACAGCTAAACAACAATACAAAGTGAACTGGCATTACTCAGAGTTTGGTCACTCAATTCTTATTATTGTTATTTTTATTCTTATTATTATATTAACTCTACTTTTGATTGAAAATTGTACAAATTTGATTAAAACAAAAATATGAAGAGGGGTTTTAATATAAAATTATTATAACTTGTAACTATAACATTTATCTTTTATGAAATACAAGTCTTACTATCCTTGGACCACTTAAATAGAAAGAATGTTAATAATGCCATTTGTGGATTTATTGTTATAATAAACAAATACAGCACTTATGTACAGTATGTTGTATGTATATATCCGTCTTGTGTCTTATATTTCCATTCCAACAATAATTTACAGAAAAATATGGCATATTTTAGAGATGGTCTGAATTGCGATTAATTGCGATTAATTACGATTAATTAATTTTTAAGCTGTAATTAACTCGATTAAAAATTTTAATCGTTTGACAGCCCTACTAATTTCATGACGATACATGATATTGAATCTTCCGACGATACAATACAATATTTGCCTGATATTACAGTATGCTATTACCGTATTGGCCCGAATATAAGACGGCCCTGATTATAAGACGACCCCTTTTCAAGACTGAAGTTTAAAAAAAAAATTTTTGAACACCAATTTAATTTTTAGACAGAAAATAATTACAGTACATCTGAAACAAATGATTATTACAATATATTTGAGAGAAAAAGCATTTTATTTTGCCTCATTCAAATCTTAATATCTGAACATTTAAATATGTAAACTAAAGTGCAATCACATTCGTAAATAAATGGCTTCTGGTTTCTGAAATGTAAATAAACCAATCTATTGTGATAAAACAGCAAAATTGCAATAACTGCATTAACCATCAAAATCAGGTCTAACTGTAACTGTAGTCTTGAAACAAATCTGAATAAGGAAAAACATTGCAATAAAATAATGCAAACTGGTTAAACTTGAGAGTAGCTGAGATCTGTCACGACAGAACATTACTTCTCAAGTTCAGCATTCACTTCAATGATATCTGGCGCCATCTAGCATCGTGAATGGGTGTAATGTCTAGACCCCGAATATAAGACGACCCCCACTTTTTCAGTTTTATTTCAATGCAAAAAACACTGTCTTATATTCGGGCCAATACGGTATTTGATTTGATACAAGGGCCTTCGATTATGTAGCTGAATTAGATAAACTATATAAAAAATTAGGCATTGTTTTTGGTATGATGCAGTATCATTCAAAATACAGATATTATTAGAAATGTCTCGATATTATCCGTTTTCATTTATGGTAGTAAGGCAATTGAGAAAAGATTATGTGCAATCCTGACCTGCATGTAGACAACAGCAGAGTTAAAGCAAACTAAAAAGCTGTTCTTCTTGTATTTTTGTGTACTCGCTTATAGGGATCAACTGTTTTCTCAGAGAAACAGTGAAGAAGTGCGTCAAGGATGGTTACGTTCAGACTTTGATGGGACGTCGCAGATACCTTCCAGGAATCACCAACACTAATCCCCACATCAAAGCACATGTATGCAATTCAGTCAACAACAACAAAAAAATTCTACATATATTTTCAATTTTTTTCTCTGGATTTAGGGCCGCGCCACCAGCAAAATGAAATCCAAGATTACTGCAAAAATGATGTATTTTTTTGTACTTTCTTACATACTGAGCATCATGAAAGATACCAACAGTGATGTCAATTGAATAATGAAGTTTAAACACATCTCAATTAGACGTGCCGATTACCGCTTTCAAGGTATACCGTGGTATGAAAAAAATTTCCGCCATATCGTCCCTAAGGTATTAGCTGTTTTTTACATCCCAAAAATGCAGGGAGAAATTCCTCGCTTGCAGGTGCAAGGCTCAACCCTCCCCCAACAGTTGTTGCTCAATGTCAGTGAGTCAGCTGTGCTACACGATGGCTGGAGGAGGTGAAACCCTTTTATTACCCCATTCGAACAAAACGAAATCGCTGGTATGGGAATGCTTAGGCAATAGAAAAGTTACAGAGGGCTGCAGCTTCGAGGAGGAAGTCCAACCAACATGTAAAACATGTTTGCGGAGCGTGGCTCCCGAGGAGGCAATACTTCCAATATGATTTCGCATTTATACTAAACATGCACGATAATATCGGTTACCGATAATTATAGCCCGATAATGGCAGTTATGACGTCACACCAATAATGCAGATTTTTAAAAAATCATATAATAGTATAATTCTAATACTTGATTTAGACTCCAAATGTAGGCAACCGACAGTTTTGTCGAATTCTGCACCGGCGCCCCAACCCCTCCTAGAGGTATTTTTGTGTAATTAAGTATTTACTTTGTAAAGCATTATTAACATTAATATACTTTAATTTGACGTTGGAATTTACTACTTGCTCACATTTGATGTGGGAAAAGTAGTGATAAATTCTATTTTTGCACAGTAACATTTTCTCTTTTCTTTTCAATAGAGTTATTGGCTTGACATTATCGATAATCGCCTGGAAAGAGGAGGCAATTATTGGTTATCGGTATCGGTTAAGGGTGTAACGGTACATGTAATAGTATTGAACCGTTTCGGTACGTGTTAGTCGGTTCGGGACGGATGCGTACCGAACGAGTTTCTGACGTAATATAACCCTTACTTTTCGAGGCTGTGAGTCGATCGGGTTCCAGTTTCTTTGTGTAGGTTATATTAACTCCATCTTCTCTACTATACAGTCCAGGAACGTCAACGGCGTGACAATGTGGCCGCCGCGAGAACGCAGTGAAATGCGGGCGTTAGTCAATCAGCCAGTGCACACCAGTCGCAGTGCGGCAGCGTGTTAGATGCGTCCCCGTGTTAGATGCGTCAACGCGACGCACGCGAAAAGAACGGCAGAGTTTATTATTTGACGCGAGACGCGCCCCTCCTGCATCAATACTACTAGCTAGGAACGGGCCGGAAGTCACTTGTGTAATAATACGGTGGATCCGGTTGATTTTCAAACTAATATGCAATCGTAACCTACTTTTTGAGTCCGTCAGATCTCTTGAGTGGTAGATCGGCGCACAGTTGACTTGTCTTTGTTGATTTACTGCTGTCTTCTCTGCTATAATAATAACCAACACGGCCCTGTGTTCAATACAAAACACTCCTACCACAACAAAACAAGTAGGAACTAATATTCACATAGGAACTAAAGTTATACAACATAAAATATACACTATAAATGAATACTACATCACATTTGTAAAATATAAACACATGATGAAATAAATAATAGCCCATTTAAATTAAATAAATTGAAATGAACTTAAACACCTGTAATTAAATAATAAGAATAATACACAGATCCTGCTTACACAATTAAATTTATTAATTTCTGTGTGGCGCTTTAACTTGAGAAAATCCACCAATAAAGCTTTTGAAAACCGTTCATAAGAAAAAAAATGTTTCATCGAGGCATTTCATTTGTAAAGTACATGTTAAAATCCTTGTCATTGGGATTGCTTTTCTCTTTAGCACAGGACTTCTTTTTTCTTCTTTCTTTCAGAAAGAAAGCTGACCAATACGCGGGGTCTGAAAGGCAGATTGTTGTTGGATTATCTTTAAATAGCCGCTACTTATTGAGCAGAATTCTAGCTTTGTATAGGCTATTGTTGAAAGCACAAAAGTGTGTAATAAACAACTAGCACATTTATATTTTGCATTTTGTTGTTTTACTGTACTGAAAATGAACCGAACCGTGACCTCAAAACTGAGGTACGTACCGAACCGAGATTTTTGTGTACCGTTACACCCCTAGTATCGGTTGAAAAATGCATTATCGTGCTTCACAAAAAAAAATTAAAGGTTAGCAAACATGGTGATGAACGTTTCTCACTAGTTAACTCCAGCGTGTTTAGTGTGTCTAGCGTTGGTAAAAGGTGTTTTGTTTTTTTTTCTCTGGCAACTGTCTGTGATGAGAAAGAGAGTGTGTGTATAATGTAAACATGATTCGCCTCATACACACATGCTTTTCATGGAAAATCAATTATTTCTGTTCTGAATGTAATATTGAGCTGTGACTGTGGGTTGAAGCTCACCTAAAGGATGGCATTTATTTTAATTATTATTATTAGTTTTTACATCTAACAACATTTTACTTATGTTCCACGTTGCTAATATGTTTTGAAAAATAAAATGTTACCCAGATATCTTAAAAAAAAAGCACATTTTGGAGCTGTAATTGCAATTTTGTGATATTTTGATTTAGGGTTATCATACAGTCAGAATCTCATACCGGACTAATCTCAATAACTTGTCTTGGCCAGGCGGAGCGTCAGGCTGTGAACACAACTGTGCAGGGCTCAGCCGCAGACATTGTTAAACGCGCTACCATCAACATCCACAGACAACTGAGAAAAGCATACCCGAAAGCTCCACTCTCTCACCAGCACACTACAGGTGCGAACACACTCACTCACGCTCACCCAGTGTGCATCTGTGCAACATGTCATGTCCCCCTTTACAGCCAGCTATCCTCGGAGAGGTGCATACCTGAGAGGAGCGTACTTTGTCCTCCAGCTCCATGATGAACTTGTCTATGAAACTACAGAGGAGAATCTCATACAGGTAGGAAATTGATAGTAGTCCATGTACCCCCCCCCCCGTTGGTAATCATTGCATATTTTTCCATAACCGCGTCGTTTTTTTCTTCTTCCTGCCAGGTGGCTCAGATAGTAAAGAGGGAGATGGAGACAGCAGTCAAACTTTCTGTGAAGCTAAAAGCCAAAGTAAAAGCAGGACCGAGCTGGGGAAATTTGCAAGACTTGGATATTTGATGTACTATTTAACTATTGTATCATAATTACAATATTTTTAATTGCATCATAAAGAATGAAACAATTGCATTTTGAAATGTAAATGAATTGAACACATTTTACTCTTATCAATATATTTTTTAAACTCTTGCTAAGTATCTTAACTGTATTTATGACACCATCTACTGTAATAAACAAATTCATACCTTAAAAGTGTATGGTTTATGACAAAAACAGTTGCATGTTCAACAGCCTGAAAAGTCACATTTTTATTGAACCTCTGAATTGAATGTCACAAGTTATAACAGTAACATTTTTTTTCAATTGGGGACTGCAAATAATCATGTGGAAGTGATGTTTTTACGTTTGTGTGTGGAGGTGGACCTCAAAATCAGTTGCTTTTCTTCAACTATCCTTCTTTCACCAGACAGTTCATTTGTACACGACAACGCAAGCAAGGATTAAACGCAATTAGGAGTACACACGGGAAACAAATCTAGAAAGAAATCTTGAGATAGCAGCAGGAAGATGATCCAAAATCCATCTGCAACTAAGTATGCATATACAGGAAGTGCAACTTAATCATGAAATAATGCTTTAAAAACACTTGTAACGCAGATTTAACAAGGAAAGGCAGCATCTCCACTGATATGTGACACCAATGAACCAAACATGACTGTCCTTCAATGAAGGCAATGCCAACAAGTGGTCAAAAATGAAAAAAATCGGAGCTTAGTGGAGTGTGCATGATAATGTAAACATTTTTTTTTAATAAATGGCCTTAGTACCACAAACAAAAATGGGTCTTGATTAAGGCATCAGCACAGGCGTTGTTGTAGACTTGATCGTCAGTAAAAAACAACAAAAAAAGAACATACTGTATGTACACAAGTACAGTTAAGTGCTATCCAGGAACCTTCATGTTCCTCTGCTTGTATCGGAGAAAAACCAGGAAGCAAGGCTGAGGTGGCGGCGTCGTGTGCTGGAACCACTTCCTGGTCATTCTGACAGCGTACATGAAGGAGACAGGAAACGGATGCATCATGGCGCGTGTTCGGCGCGGCTAAAGAAGTACCGGACGGGGGGACCGGGGAGGTCTTCTTCATCAGCTCTCTCCGGCGCAAACGATACAGTGAGGTCGACATACTGACGGCCCGCCGATGGCTTGATCAGCTTCAGCATCCTGCTTGAACAAAACACATTTGGCTATTTTTCAATGCTTTAACGCATGTTTTGATTAATATGAGAAAATGAATCCTTAAAGGGAACCACAGACAAAAAGACGTGTAGATCTTAAAAGATAAATGTTAGTATGAGTTATAATAATTTTATAGTCAAACCTCTCAATGTTTTCGTTTTTATAAAATTTGAAAAATGAGTTGAGGTCGCCATTGTTGTTGACAACGCAATGAACTCTGGGCAGTGACAAATTTCAAAATTGTCCTACATGCATGTGTGATACATCATTGGAAAGCTTAAAATCTCAATTTTCCGGGGGATGAAAAATTTTGAACAGGAGGGCATTTAAAATTTTTTTTTTTTTTTTAAACAGCAAAAGCCTAACTAGAGGTGAGAGCATGTGAGAGCATAATTAAAGACGCCATGATTTTAACGAGCTATTATCGCGTACTTACATCTTTTCAATCCAAAAACTCCATGTAGCATGTAGTGACAGGACACAGCTGTGAATGGCCACAGCCAGACTTTTTCGGGATTTTATGGGTGAAACACGGTAACATAACAAGGGTCACGATGCAGAAATCGCAGACATCAAGGAGTGGTAGACTTTCATTTTCATATATTTTCCCTTTGAAACATTTAAAAAAAAATTATTATTTTTTTTTACAATTTTTCTTTGTTTGGGTCGATTATCTAAAATATCGGGGAAAATGCGACTGTAGCACAGAAAATACAAGGAAGCGATAGTTATGAGGTATATATCCATGACCAATTTACAGACACTATCTTTTTCATTGTCACGTAATTTGTAAGTTTAAAATATGTGAGTGAACAATTTTATAAAGTTTTTTTATTTTGTTTTTTGTTTATTTTTTATTTTTTTTACTAGACATCAATTAATGATTCCAAGCTAAAAATTATAAATACTTCTCTCCAAACAGGAGCGTTTTCACAGACTTTTAAAACTGCAGTAATAAAACCTCTTCTAAAAAAACCTAATCTGGATGCCTCAACCATTAGTGGTTATAGGCCAATATCAATCTGACATTCCTGGGGAAAATTATCGAGAGGGTTGTGTTCGAACAGATCCAGGTTTTTATGATGCAGAACAATCTTTTTAACTCATTTCAGTCTGGATTTCGGCCGCAACACAGCACCGAGACCGTGCTTATCAAAGACCTAAATGATATTCGTCGGAATACTGATGCAGGTAAATCATTTGTTCTGCTACTATTGGATCTCAGCGCCGCATTCGACACGGTTGATCACAACATACTACTCAGCAGATTGGAACAGTGGGTGGGTAGGGCTTACTGACACTGTTCTTCAGTGGTTCACATCTTATTTACATGATAGGGATTTCTTTGTGTCAATCGGAAACCATCAGTAAGAACGAACCAAATTCACGTGTGGAGTCCCTCAAGGGTCAATTCTTGGACCACTCTAGTTTAACATCTACAGTGCCCTCCATAATTATTGGATTTATAATTGTGTGTTTTTTAGCGTCTAATATTTTTTTTTTCTCTAAATAATGTGGGACCTTAATGGAAAAAAAGAGAAAAATCCAACCTTCAACACAAGTGCATTTATTCAGTGGGGAAAAAATCCCACATAAAGAAATAATTATTTGACATCAAATAATGTGTGTCACAATTATTAGCACCCCTGGTGTTAATACTTTTTACAACCCCCTTTTGCCAACAAAACAGCACCTAATCTTCTCCTATAATGTTTCACAAGATGGGAAAAGACAGAAAGAGGGATCTTCAGCCATTCCTCTTTGCAGAATCTCTCTAAATCATCCAGAGACCTGGGTCCTCTCCTCTGTACTCTCCTCTTCAGCTCACCCCACAGGTTTTCAATGGGGTTGAAGTCTGGGGACTGAGATGGCCATGGGAGGAGCTTGATTTTGTGTCTGGTGAACCATTTCTGTGTAGATTTGGCCATATGTTTAAGGTCATTGTCTTTCTGAAAGACCCAGTGACGACCCATCTTCAGCTTTCGGGCAGAGGGCAACAGATTTTAATTTAAAATGTCCTGGTATTTCAAAGCATTCATGATGCCATGCACCCTAACAAGGTTCCCAGGGCCTTTGGAAGTGAAACAGCCCCACATCATCACTGACCCACAGTGGGTATGAGGTGCTGTCTACACGGCAACAAGCTGTTTGGGAGGCATGCACGGAGAAAACCTTTCCTCACTCACAATCATAAACGCAAACGTCTGGAGTTCGCCAAGGGGTATTGGGGCTTCAACTGGGACCATTTGCTTTGGTCAGATGAGACCAAGATTGAGCTTTTTGGCAACAAACACTAAGTGGGTATGGCCCACTGTGAAGTATGGGGGTGGGTCAGTGATGCTGTGGGGCTGTTTCGCTTCCAAAGGCCCTGGGAACCTTGTTAGGGTTGTACAAAGTATTAACACCAGGGGTGCTAATAATTGTGACACACATTATTTGATGTCAAATAATTATTTCTTTATGTGGGATTTTTTTCCCCAATGAATAAATGTATTTGTATTGAAGGTTGGATTTTTTCTCTTTTTTTCCATTAAGGTCCCATATTATTAAGAAAAAATTACTAGAAGCTAAAAAACACATAATTATTATGAATCCAATTATGGAGGGCACTGTATATGCTTCCCCTAGCTCAGATTATGGAACAGTATGACATCTCCTATCACACCCATGCAGATGACACACAACTCTACATTTCTGTGTCCCCACATGATTAATGTCCCTTAGTCTCTCTGAGTAAATGCATTCATCAAATCAATGAATGGATTTGCCAGAATTTTCTCCAGTTAAATGTGGAGAAGACATAAGTGATCATTTTTGGGCCAAAAAAGGAAAGGTCAAAGATAAGCAGGCACCTTAGCACAATGTCACTTACAGCTACAAATCAAGTCAGAAACCTTGGCGTAATTATTGACTCAGACCTAACATTTGATAGCCATCTAAAGTCTTTTACTAAATCTGCTTATTACCACCTAAAAAATATAGCCAGAATTAAGGGGCTTCTGACTCAACAAGACATGGAAAAACTTATGCATGCATCATTTTCAGCAGATTGGACTATTGCAACGGTATATTTACAGGTCTTGATAAGAAAAAATCAGTCAGGAACCTGCAGCTGAAACAGAATGCTGCAGCCAGAGTCCTCACAAATACAAGGAAACTGGACCACATTACACCGGTTTTGACATTGTTACACTGGCTTCCAGTGTGTCAAAGGATAGACCATGGGGGTCCAAACCTGTCCTCAAGGGCCACTGTGGGTCCTGGTTTTTGTTCGTAACAATCGAGCACAGACAGTTTAACCAATGACGTTTGTGCTAAAACAAGCAGCACCTGACTGCAATCAACTGATTACACTTGTGAGACACCAGATTGGTGAAAGGTCGTCCTCATGATGGGTTTGAACAAAAACCCGCACCCACTGCGGCCCTATGTGGAATAGTTTGGACACCACTGGGATAGACCATAAAATACTACTGCTCGTCTACAAAACACTTAATGGCCTTGGACCAAAATACAGTACATGCTTGATTTGTTAGATTCCTATGAAACATCTAGACCCCTAAGGTCGTCTGGAACTGGTCTCCTGTATGTTCCAAGAACAAGAACCAAGCAGGGTGAGGCAGCATTTAGTTATTATGCTCCTCACCTCTGGAAAAAGTTACCTGAAGGTCTGAAGTATGCTCAAACTGTTAGCTAGTTTAAAGTGCATGTGACTCGAAAAAGCATGTTTATTTCATAATACACGCGGTATTTTATGCTCCTGAATGATATGGACCGCTTGGATGTGTGTGGAAGCGATCGCTATATTTATTTCGTTTTTTGAATCCCGCGCCATGAAAATGAGTGACTTCCGGCTTCGGTCTTGCATTGAGGAGGAGGGCGCTAAGACGTGTACGGTAGAAGGCGTCCTCCTCACTATACAGCGTACTGTTGTGTATGAGGTTGAAGGATTCAGCTGATTTTGCGGACTAATACGTTTATTTTTCGCATCATGCCAGCCAAACGGCTGCAGAAAAATCATTCTGTATGAGGGAGAGGCGTATGCGCCTTTTTGGAGGTTCTCATTCACCGTGGATATTGGCCAAAACAAGCCCGAGCTGTTACTGTGGGAGCATTTGACTTACGAGGAAGTGACTAAACATCTTGTTTAGTATTATGTCAAATATTAATACAGCTATTACAAAGTAAACACAACAAACTTTCATTAAATAAAGGACTACTTACGTTTGATCATTGATAAGCATGTAAAAAGCTCTCCTCATGCACATTAGCAGCACGTTAGCTGCACAACTGCAGCCGCCCTCCTCCGGGGAACGAACTGTAAATTGCTCTCCGCCGGGCGGTTTGCCGATCCGCAAAGACAATCGACAACCCAGTCGTCATGTCAAATAATCCAGGCTAGTTATGTGTGATTTTCCGCTTCAAAGACTTTGAAACATCACTCGGTTCGGGTTAGCATGTCGGCTAGCTGTCACGCCTTTTGGTTTGTTTACATTCTCCGAAGCCGGGGAAGGGAAATGACATAAGCCAGATTTAGGTGTCATAAAATATCGTTCGGGAGGTGCGACAGTAAAGGTGAAGTTGACAGTTTTGACCATTATAGAGTAATTTTGCCATGTCGTCCTGAATAAATGCATTTTTATTATTTCATATTCCATTTAGCACAAGACTGTTATTTGTCATGACCATGCCATTTATTTAGCAATTGGGGAAAATACTTGGATAAAAAGAATATCCAGTAAAAATATTGAAGTAAAGAGACAGAAACGGTGACATTTTGCAGCTTTCTTCGTTGCGTTTTCCTCGTTGTGAATAGTTCCCCCTCGACGGGCTGACTGGTCCTTCTCAAGCCATTTATATAGCTATTGGGGAAAAAAATACTTGGATAAAAAGAATATCCTCTAAAAATATTGGAGTAGAGAGACTGAAACAATGACATTTTGCGGCTCTCTTCATCGCGTTTTCCTTGTTCTGAATAATTCCCCCTCAATGGGCTGAATAGTAAAACCGATGAGCCCAGTCTACCGCTGACGTCATCCACCTGTTGGGGACGCTAAAGCCCTATAATGGTAGGCGTGGCTAACCGGTAGATTAAAAGACTAATTTCTCGTCATCTGCGCTTTGCTAAATTGTTGTATATAGTCGAATCGTCTCAAAATACGATTCTAATTCACGTAATAATGCTATTTAAGACTTTTTTTCTCCTGTCGTATGCTCTTTAAATCAGGGCTAAAAACGCTTTTATTTAGCACTGCATATCCATAACTGTCTATATATTTCAATCTATTTGCTTTCTATTCCTCTTGTCCTTTATCTCCATTGCGGATTTCATTTATTATTAGTCGTATTTTTTATATATATATATTTTTTTATTTTATTTGTGATTAAATGCGATTTTTATGTATAATTTTATTTCCTGTTTCGATTGTCTTTGTTTTTAGGTTCTATTGATTTAATGTGATTTTTATGATCTTCATGTGATGTAAAGCACTTTGAATTGCCTTGTGTTGAATTGTGCTATATAAATAAATTTACCTTGCCTTGCATAAAAATGATAGCCATTTCGAATAATAAATATACTTCTTTTTATGGCTGGGTTGAAACAAAAGCGGTTGCGCGGCGTTCATAAATGGGGGTCTCCATGGTAAAACAGACAAGTTAAAAATAGTTTGGGGGCTTAATTGACCACAGAACTGCTCTGGCAGCATAAAGGCATATTGTTCTATCAAACACAACAGTTCTTTTGGCTTAAAATACAGCAGTTTATTTTAAAGAAGAGTGCAAGAGCAGAAACTGCTTTCTCAGCCTTGTCTGTATTTTCCGCCATATATAAATAATAATGTATGTGTTTTTGTAATAATATATTTTAGTAAAAGAAAACAGTTGTGGCTTATTAGAGCCTACAAGTCTTTAAGTCCGAGGTTCCCTTTAATGTCAGGAAAAACTGTGTGCTTTGCAAGAAAAAAGAAGTCTTGGTGAGGCACTCACGTCAGTTTAAGTCTTTTTGTGTGTCCTGGCATCACAGGCACATAGAGCATTTTCACACCGTGGACGACCATCGTGGGTTCAATTCCATACTTCTCCTAAAATGGGTAAAATACGATAAAAGCACATCATAAATATTTCAGACAGTACTGAATGATGCAGCACACACTCACCCTGACTGCATTCATGAAGTCAGACAAGGTAAAGTCCTCACGGCCACTGATAGTCCAGCAGTCCCAGATGGAAAAGTAAATATTCTCCCTGAAAGGAACACAGAGACCAGGACACTTTTTTAAAACAGCAATATACAAAAATGAACATGTGATAACAAAAAGCCACATGTAATACCGGATGTATGCCCGTTTGACAGCCGCCGGCTCAGTGAAGAGAATTACAGGGAGGGCCAAGTTGAAAAAGCAATTTTTCAAAGATTCAAAGCCAAAGCCTCCAACTATCTTGATCAGCTCCAGAGCCACCTAAGTTATAACAAGTAGATGAATGGTCTGAAATCAACAGATCTACTGAAATGCACAGAACGAGGATTCATACCAGTCCAGCCACAGCTGCTGTTGCCGTAGCAATGGCAGGGATGATCTTGCCAGCGATGCGTTTGGTTTTGAATCGGTCTGCGGGCTCGATGGAGTACATCTTGGCTCTGAGGGAAGACGCAGCCGTGACGAAATCCATGTGGCCGTTGCTGTCGTCATCCTTCTCGAACTCCAGTGGCGACATTCGCAACCTGTCTACACATCACATGACGCAGCCATCAAACTGTAGTTACTGGGGCAATCATTGGGTACTAGGATAAACTGGATGTGGCTAAATTTGGAAGATAACACAAGTTAGTGCCAAAGCAATACTTTTACATTAGTAACAGTTGTTTTAGCTTGAAAACAAAAAACACCAAATGGGTGAGTCTAGTAATAGCAGAGTAACAGAGGATGGATTAACTGAAAACTATTCATGAACAAGTGAAACCATGATAGCCAAATCATAGTTTGTTTTTGATCATTCATGCAGTATAGATTTTGCTGTGAGAATGTGGATGATCTTTAACAGGTCGGTTATGGTTATATTAATTGCTTAAAAGTCAGGCAAAACATTTGTTCCACAATGTTGTTATCTTTCTCACTGGAAAATAAGTATTTGGTCTATACCAAAAGTTAATCTCAATACTTTGTTATGTACCCTTTGTTGGCAATAACGGAGGCCAAACATTTTCTGTAACTCTTCACAAGCTTTTCACACACTGTTGCTGGTATTTTGGCCCACTCCTCCATGCATATCTCCTCTAGAGCAGTGATGTTTTTGGGCTGTCGTTGGGCAACACAGAATTTCAACTCCCTCCCCACCCCATGGCGTCAAAATGATAATATCGGGGAGCAAAAATCCTAGAACCACACGAGGGGACCTAGTGAATGACCTACAGAGCAGGGATGACAGTAACAAAGGCTACTATCAGTAACACAATGCGCTGCCAGGGACTCAAATCCTGCACTGCCAGACGTGTCCCCCTGCCGAAGAAAGTACATGTCCAGGCCCGTCTGCGGTTCGCTAGAGAGCATTTGGATGATCCAGAAGAGGACTGGGAGAATGTGTTATGGTCAGATGAAACCAAAATAGAACTTTTTGGTAGAAACACAGGTTCTCTTATTTGGAGGAAAAAGAATACTGAATTGCACCATACCCACTGTGAAGCATGGGGGTGGAAATATCATGCTTTGGGGCGGTTTTTCTGCAAAGGGACCAGGACCATTGATCTGTGTAAAGGAAAGAATGAATTGGGCCATGTATCGAGACATTTTGAGTGAAAATCTCCTTCCATCAGCAAGGGAATTGAAGATCAGACATGGCTGCGTCTTTCAGCATGACAGTCATCCTGAACACACAGCCAGGTCAACAAAGGAGTGGCTTCGTAAGAAGCATTTCAAGGTCCTGGAGTGGTCTAGCCAGTCTCCAGATCTCAACCCCATAGAAAATCTGCGGAGGGAGTTGAAAGTCAATGTTGCCCAACGACAGCCCCAAAACATCACTTCTCTAGAGGTGATCTGCATGTAGGAATGGGCCAAAATACCAGCAACAGTGTGTGAAAAGCTTGTGAAGAGTTACAGAAAACGTTTGGCCTCCGTTATTGCCAACAAAGGGTACGTAACAAAGTATTGAGATAAACTTTTGGTATTGACCACTTATTTTCCACCATGATTTGCAAAGAAATTCTTTAAAAATCAAACAATGTGATTTTCTGTTTTGTTTTTTTTCCACATTCTGTCTCTCGTGGTTGAGGTTTAACCATGTTGACAATTACAGGCCTCTCTAATATTTTCAAGTGGGAGAACTTGCACAATTAGTGGTTGACTAAATACTTATTTGCCCCACTGTATGTGTTATGCTAATGTCCCTTTAAGACAGGGGTTCCACACTACTGGCTTACAGTTAATTCTGTACATATAATTGAATCACTGCTGGCCAAAAGTATTGGCACCCCTGCAATCCTGTCATAACGCTCAATTTCTCCCAGAAAATGATTGCAATTACAAATGCTTTGGTAGTCATATCTTCATTTATTTTGCTTGCAATGGAAAAACACAAATTAGAATGAAAAAAATATATATATAATTTCACACAATTTTTTTTTTTTTTTTAAATGGCCGGACAAAAGTATTGGCACCCTCAGCCTAATTCTTGGTAGCATAACCTTTAGACAAAATAACTGCGAACAACCGCTTCCGGTATCCATCAGTGAGTTTCTTACAATGCTCTGCTGAAATTTCAGACCATTCTTCTTTGGCCAACTGCTCCAGATCTCTGAGATTTGAAGGGTGCCTTCTCCAAACTGCCATTTTCAGATTTCTCCACAGGTATTCTATGGGATTCAGGTCTGGACTCATTGCTGGCCACTTTAGAAGTCTCCAGTGCTTTCTCTCAAACCGTTTTCAATTGCTTTTTGAATTGTGTTTTGGGTCTTTGTCATGCTGGAAGATCCAAGACCTCCGAGGGAGACCCAGCTTTCTCACACTGGGTCCAACATTAAGCTGCAAAATTTGTCGGTAGTCTTCAGACTTCATAATGCCATGCACACGGTCAAGCAGTCCAGTGTCAGAGTAAGCAAAGCAATCCCAAAACATCAGAGAACCGCCGCCATGTTTGACTGTGCGGACCGTGTTTTGTTTAAAGGCCTCGCTTTTTCCCCCTGTAAACTCTATGTCGATGCCTTTTCCCAAAAACTCTACTTTTGTCTCATCTGACCAGAGAACATTCTTCCAAAATGTTTTTGGCTTTCTCAGGTAAGTTGTGGCAAACTCCAGCCTGGCTTTTTTATGTCTCTGGGTCAGAAGTGGGGTCTTCCCACGTATCCTACGATAGAGTCCCTTTTTATTCAGACGCCAACGGATAGTACGGGTTGACACTGTTGTACCCTCGAACTGCAGGACAGCTTGAACTTGTTTGGATGTTAGTCGAGGTTCTTTATCCACCATCCGCACAATCTTTCGTTGAAATCTCTCGTCAATTTTTTCCATCCACATCCAGGGAAGTTAGCCACAGTGCCATGGGCTTTACACTTATTGATGGCACTGCGCACCATAGACAAAGGAACATCAGGTCTTTGGAGATTGACTTGTAGCCTTGAGATTGCCCATGTTTCCTCACAGTTTTGCTTCTCAAGCCCTAAGACAGTTCTTTGGTCTTCTATGTTTTGTCCGTGCTCAATGTGGTACACACAAGGACACAGGTTGAATCAACTTTAATCCATTTTAACTGGCTGCAAGTGTGATTGAGTTCTCCAGCCATCATGTAGCACAGCTGACTCACTGACACTGAGCAACAACCAGTAGGGGAGCGTTGAGCCTTGCAGGTGCAAGTGAGTGATATCTCCCTCCCTTTTTGGGACATAAAAAATAGCTAATACCGTTGGGACAGTATGACGGAAAACTTTTGTGGATTTGAAACCGTGACGTTTTCATACCACGGTATACCTTGAAACCGGTAATCGGCACATGTCTATCAGTGCCATTGACGGCAATAGACGTCCAATACAATTTGACTAGGGGGCTGGCACCGTTTGCCCTGCATTCTATCGCCGCAATGGAAGTGAAACATAATCACTCAATACAATGCCAATGAGATAATACATTTAACCCAATCTTTTTTACCTGACTCCTGTTTAACAAATGTAGTGGAAGGATTTCAAGTTGGTTCTTTCTAATTAGTGACCGTGCTTTTGTTATTTGTCCATTACAGTCAGTGGCACTCATCTGCGACAAAATGGAAAATGTTTTCTATCATATACCTGCTTTGACAAAATCGCCAGAAATAGCAAGCTTTAGCTGCCCAATGGCCGCTCTTTCCTCTTCACTGCTTAGAGGCATCTTCAACTGATCCGGCTTCTTTGCCGACTCGTCCGTCTCGATACACTTAAAGGCGACAAATAAAAATTAACTGGCTTGAACGGTTAGTAAAAGATATATCAGTGACATTAAAGAGTACTTTGACGGAGGGCTGGTATTCCGGGATCTTTACGTGCAAAAGGATTTCAGCCACAGTGTCTCCCCTTAGATCCTAAAAGTCGACAAGAACTTAATGTGCTGTGTATGTACAACGTACTACATGTACAAATCAGTGGCTTACCTTCTCTGAGTACGGAATGTTGTAAATGTCAGCAAAGAGCCGGGCCGTGCTCACAATAAAAGTGAAGTGCCTAAAGGGGAACAGTTGAAGGAAAATGAGCTAGGTACTGCACAACATTAGTGATGTCAAAGCAGCTTACTCACAGGGGGTCTTTTAAGTCAAAATCGATAGGAGCTGGTGGTCTTTTGGGAGACTGCCAAAATAAACCTGCCAAACCGAGGTGCAAAGTGCATAAAAGGGGAAGTTCACAGGAATTTCTTTCAAACTTACTTCCATCTTTTAACCTCGTGTCCAATGGAAAAGCATGAAGAAGTTGCAGGGCCTATATAAAAAGATAATTTCCTTTAAAATCTTACTTTCTTAAATTCCTGTCAGTTTCAAAACTGACCAAAATTACTTTTTGTCAAATCACAATTTTTCAGTTTGTGTAGCAGGAGTACTGAATGATTTGTGCGTTAATGTTAAACATAGGACCAGAGCTGGGTAGAGTAGCCAAACATTTTACTCAATTAAGAGTAGCGTTACTTCAAAATAATATTACTCAAGTAAAAGTAGTCGTCCAAAAAATGTACTCAAGTACAAGTAAAAAAGCATCCAGTGAAAATAATACCCAATGAGTAACATTAGAGGTGGTAATCTTCGAGCACCTAACGATTCGATTACAATTCAGAGACTCCGATTGATGCCTCCCACCCCCATTTTTTTTTTTTTTTTAATGTTTTGTATATTTTTTCCAAAATTGTTCAAAAATCCTCTCAGGCTAAATAAACCAAACTACTATTTTAGTATCAAGTTACCGGTTAAAAACAGTAAATAAAATACTCAAGTCCCCATTCTGTATCAGCAGCTTTAAACTACATTCAATTAATTTAATGTTGTTAATCAACCGCTAAAGTTGTTAAAATTGCGCCCGTTATTCCATAATTTCCCTCATGTCTACTTTCCACATGTGAAAGTTTTAAAACTGTTTCATCATTTAAAGATAGATTCAACTCAAGATTTTGCCGATTTAGGGATATTTTTGATAAAAAGTAATTAGGTTCTCAACAACAGAGCCTTCTAGAGATGTCTACTGCTTTAAGATGGAGCCTGTTCAGTAGCGCGGGAAAGTCTGTCATTTCCGTCATGTCATAGCCGTATGTTGCCGTATGTTTGTAGCAACTAGCAACCGGGCGCTGTTTGTAGCGGCTGACAGCCGCAGTCAGGTATTAGTTTTTTTCTTACCTAGCGGCATTAGCTGCACATGATATTTACTCTCGGTCCGTTCCTCATTGCGTCCATAAAGACCGCGTGGACCTGCGTTTTATTTCCGCTTTACTTGGTATAATTCAAAAATCGGAATTTGGATGTTTGTGAATCGTTCTTGAATCTTCCACGGCCGAATCGCAAATAATCTAAGAATTGGAAATTTAGCACGCCTCTAAGTAACATTGTGAGTAACTGCAGTTGTTTGATATTTTAAATAAACAATGGTTTTTTTTTTTTCTCTCAGCACAAACTTATCTACTGGTCCTTCTCAAAAAAATTATCAGATTGTGATAAAGTTCATTATTTTCTGTAATGTACTGATAAACATTAGACTTTCATATATTTTAGATTCATTACAAACAACTGAAGTATTTCAAGCCTTTTATTGTTTTAATATTGATGATTTTGGCAAAAAGGTCTAAAAAACAAAAATTCCTGTCTAAAAAAATTAGCATATCATGAAAAGGTACTCTAAAGAAGCATCTAACCTAATCATCTGAATCAACGAATTAACTCAAAACCCCTGCGAAAGATTCCTGAGGCTTTTAAAAACTCCCAGCCTGGTTCATTACTGAAAACCGCAATCATGGGCAAGACTGCCGACCTGACTGCTGTCCAGAAGGCCATCATTGACACCCTCAAGCAAGAGTCTAAGACACAGAAAGAAATTTCTGAGCGATTAGGCTGTTCCCAGAGTGCTGTATCAAGGCACCTCAGTGGGAAGGAAAAAGTGTGGCAGGAAATGCTGCACAACCAGAAGAGGTGACCGCACCCTGAGAAAGATTGTGGAGAAGGCTCGATTCCAGACCTTGGAGGACCTGCAGAAACAGTGGACCGAGTCTGGAGTAGAAACATCCAGAGCTACCGTGCACAGGCATGTGCTAGAAATGGGCCGTTACTCAGTGGTCCAAAGTACTTTAATTCAGATGAAAGCAAATTTTGCATGCCATTCGGAAATCTAGGTGCCAGAGTTTGGAGGAAGACTGGGGAGAAGGAAATGCCAAAATGCCTGAAGTCCAGTGTCAAGTACCCACAGTTAGTGATGGTCTGGGGTGCCATGTCAGCTGCTGGTGTTTGGTCTACTGTGTTTTATCAAGAGCAGGGTCAATGCAGCTCGCTATCAGGAGATTTTGGAGCACTTCATGCTTCCATCTGCTGAAAAGCTTCATGGAGATGAAGATTTCATTTTTCAGCACGACCTGGCACCTGCTCACAGTGCCAAAACCACTGGGAAATGGTTTACTGACCATGGCATTACTGTGCTCAATTTGCCTCCTGACCTGAACCCCAAAGAGAATCTGTAGGATATTGTGAAGAGGAAGTTGAGAGACACCAGACCCAACACTGTGGATGAGCTTCAGGCCGTTATCGAAGCATCCTGGGCCTCCATAACACCTCAGCAGTGCCACAGGCTGATTGCCTCCATGCCACGCCGCATTGAAGCAGTCATTTCTGCAAAAGGATTCCCGACCAAATATTGAGTGCATAGCTGATATAATTAATTGAAGGTTGACTTTTTTTGTATTATAAAATACTTTTTTGTATTGGTCGGATAAAATATGCTAATTTTTTGAGAAAGGGATTTTTGGTTTTTGTTGACTTTTTTGCCAAAATCATCAATATTAAAACAATAAAAGGCTTGAACTACTTCAGTTGTGTGTAATGAATCTAAAACATATGAAAGTCTAATGTTTATCAGTACATTACAGAAAATAATGAACTTTATCACAATATGCTATTTTTTTGAGAAGGACTAGTATATGAACTGTTGTTTTAACGTTTTAATTATAATTGGTGAAATTATTAGAGCTACTCTTGGCATCTCGGGCAAAAAAATAAGAAATCTCATATGTAGAATACAGAGGAAAAATGTAATGACTCTTGTGTAGCCCAAAGTAGCGGAGTAAGAGTAGCTTTTTTTTTTCTTCACAAATCTACTCAAGTAAAAAGTATGGCTAGTACAACTAAGAAGTACATTTTTCTCAGAAAGTTACTCAAGTAAATGTAACTGAGTACATGTGACGCGTTACTACCCACCCCTGCATAAGACCATAGGAGTCCTTACCTTTCTCTTGAAATACTTTTCAAATTTAAGCCTAGCCAAGGTTACACACTGTTCCCAACAATGGGGCCGCCTGTTGAGCAGTTTGATGACTTCAAATGAGCCCTCCAAACTTTCACCTGCCTGCATCCTCTGTACACAAAATTATAACACAATCAAAAAGACACACTTTATTGTGGAATACTAATGAAGACTCTTTTTCTACCTGCAGCACAAATTCCGCTGATATATGGGTCTGCCAGAAGTTGTTGTACATGGAGGGCTTCAGGGCAAATGCATTCTCAAACTAGATGGGTGGGGGAAAGAAATTAGGTCAATAGTGTTAACAATCACTGTTTTACACTGTAATTGAATTTATAAGGGTCCACCTTGTCTCTGGCCCACTGAATGGTGTGCTCTATGACAGAAGGGAATGACTTTAGAGTGCAGAAAGGGATTTCCTCTTCTGGAGGGTCCCTCTGTTGAATAAAGTTAGGGGACTTATGAACTAAAAAAAAAAAAGAATTTAAAAAATTGTCTCATGGCAAGTATACTCACATGGCTATTGTAGGATTCTGTCAAATTTGGCACAATAATTTCTGTATGTCCTTTAGTTCCCATCGTCCCAGAGTCTAAGAGTGCTCGCTGATTGGATACGCAGCGACTACAACAAAATCACATAAACTTGAATAGAAGCAAATCAAAGTTATAAGTAATATAATTATATGGTTAATAATTACAGTAATTTTCACACTATAAGGCGCACCTGACTATAAATCACCACCCACCAAATTTGGCATGAAAACGGCATTTTTTCATAGATAAGCTGCAGCTGTCCTCACAGTATTATGGGATATTTACACCATAAAATATGAACCAAGACTGTCACAAGACCAAATGAATCACCATGAAGCTTTGAACCAATTGGCTTTAAAGCATCATTGCTTCAAGAAGCTTCATTCGGCCATCATTGTTCTCTTGGAGGAGACAGTCAACCTCTGCTGCCACCTGCTGTCAACACTGTTGTCGTTCACAATGCCTCCTAGCATGCATTGCAGCGCTACAGATGTAAATAACAAATTAAAATTCATGTTCTGTGATAACTATTTCTTCAGTTACTGTTCTAGTTGTTTCATTAATTGCTAGTTATTGAATTTGGCAAGACTTTATTTGACAGTGGCGCCATAACACCGTCATAATTATGACATGACACTGCCATGAGCATTAATGAAGGCCAGTGACAGATGTCGTTTGGTGTCAAATTATCTCCCTTTTGAATGGATGTAAAAGATCCGAGCTGGACATAAATGGAGTTAGTGACATAATTTGCCGGATCACACTTAATGACATCCGTCATAAACATTCACTAATGCCCATGATAATGTCATGTTATAATTATGACAGTCTTATGGCAGTCCAATGATGAAAAAAGTAGTGGCTTATAGTCCGAAAATTACTGTATGTCAGAGGACAATTTAATCACTGCTTGGAAAAGTAGGCTCGTGTTAATCCAACCTGTCTACGTATCTCCGGGCCTCTACATTGTCCAGTGCAGTGACCACCAGGTTCAGGCGTGAGTAAAAGGAATCACTGTAGATGCTCTCAGTAGCAGGACACACCTTGTTGAGGTGAGCATCTACCTGTAGATCTGGGTTAATATTCAAAGTGGCTTCTGCTGCTGTTGTACTCTTTGGTTTCTAAAAAGAATCACAACAGTCTTTAATTAAGCACTGATAGAAAAATCTGACAAAATGACAAATACCAGTATATGCATAAATACACTTGTAGAAAACACATCTGAGATTGAAAAATGAATATTTCATCTTTAAAGTATAAAAGCAGTGATTATAATGGCAATCTCACCTGGATATGATGTGGTCTGAAAAGAAACTGTCTATTCAGGTTGGACTTTTCTATGAGGTCTGGATCCGTAATATACACCTTAAGGCAGAATACATTTTGAGATGGTGAGAAAAATCCTTGAGATGTGGTTAAAACTTATCAGGCAAAATTAAATGTCCACCTCTCCCGAACTCTGACCCAATCCCACTCCGAGCAAGGCAAAGTTTTTCAGCATTTCGCAGCCTATGGCACCGCAGCCAACCTGCAAGAGAGGACATCAATTGGTCATGCCTCTCAAATTATGTGAATTTGAGTGACCTAACATTTTTAGGTTATTTAAGATCTGGACAAACATACCAAGAAAACCCTGAGCTTGTGCAGCTCCCTACACAACGATTCACCGATACAAACTCGCAGTCCATCGTATCGGTCTCCCCGAGGAAGAAAGTCATCAACAGGCAGAGACTGAAGTGGCTTGACTAATTCAATGACATCAAGATAAAACTACAGGGACAAACAAATTCAATACAAACAGGGCAGATAACTGAGACAAGATTTAAAAAAAAAAAACCTGTCAAATCCTGAGGTAATGAGGTAAGTCCTACCCATTGCTGAAGAGGTGCAAACTTCCCTGTGATGGCTTTAAGGACCTCTTGACTCGCAAGGCCTCCTACAGCAGCCGCTAATGGAGGAAGAGTTCCCCTCGCTGTTCTTGCCAGCCATTGCACCAACTCTGCATTCACAGGAGCCTTAATGTAGAAAAACATGAAAAGAAACATCAAAAAGGTAAGATTATTCTTCACAACATTTTGTCTATGCAAATTCACAAAACTCACTAAAACATTTCTTTGAATGCAACCACGTTAGGGGAAAGAAAAACTCACTTTGTTCCTGAGTGTTGCATTCACTTCCTCAGTTAATTTCAGTAGCGTCTGAGCATCCTGTAAACAGCTGGTATTGAGAAAAGTAAAATATTTCATGAATTAGTGCAACAAAGCCCAAAACCTTTTTGCACAGGGCTGTCAAACGTATTGAAATATCGATTAGAGCTATCCCGACTAGTCGACGAAGTCGATGTCATCGATGACGTAAATGTATCAACGGGCATATCATCCTGTCGACAATTAATGAAGGGTTGAAAAAAATTGAGAAGAAAATTGAAAGTTGATAATGGCGGACACGCGGGATTCAAGCTGGGAAAGCGGCACAAAGCCAAAAAAGCGCCAAGGTGACCAAAGCATGAACTTATTTCAACGAAACAAAGGAGGGTACACTGTCGTGTGCAGTCACTACAATGCCAAGCTTAAATACCACGGCAGCACGGCGGCCATGAAGCCATGAATAAACACCTGAAGCGCTGTCACACAGGTATAATTTTGGAAGACGACGGGAGACAACAAGCTGGCGGATCGTAAGTCCATACAACAACATTTTCTTATTGACTGCCTTTATGTGGGTCATATGACAGGGACTAATGTCGGGCTAATGTAGCTGAATAAGCAGCTACGTACTTTAAATAGTGTGTTGCTGCCTCCGTTAAGATCAACAATATTGAAAGCATTTTTTGTTTTAGAATCTCTTTTACAAATAAGGAATTCCTTATTATTTTGCTTCGTCTACATCAAATTATATTCAATAGAAAAATTCATACTAATGCTTCGTCGTAGCTCCCAGCAAAGGTACATGTATGTAAAGTGCGTAGCTGCTCACAGCTACATTACCCCTACCAAATAATGTGACTTTTGTTTCTCGTAGCAATATTACGACTTTAATCTCGTTCTTTTCTTTTTTTAAACTGGCCGTAATACTCTATCAAAGCATTGTATCAACGTGCATCATTAAGTTTTTTTTTTTCACGTATTTCACTCCAGTGATATGTGACATTTATTTATCTACTCTGCTAGTGCTCACTCTAATGCTGAGACTACACAGACATATCACAAAAAGTGGAAGTAAGAATTGTTTTGAATCTTGCTGGAAAAGTGAAGTCAGTGTTCCGAATCGGTTCACATTCCATTATTTTGCACTAGTTAATGCCATCAGCATTTGACATAATTGTTGATTTGTGATTTATTATTGTTATTTATATGTTTATTTGTACTTTAATAAATAATTTAAGTGTTCCAAAATGTTTTTGTGAATGAATAATATTGAACAAAAATTTAATTGCAAGATTAGTAAAAAAAAAAAAAAAAAAAAAAAACGTAAAAAAATATTAGACTTGTCGACTAAGCGGTAAAAAGTCTGCAGACTCATCAGGAGAAAAAAATTTGTTTGGGACAGCCCTAATGTCAATACTGAAATGTTGTATCCGAATACGATATCGAATTGCAAAAATGTCCATACTCATAATGTTCTATTGGGTGACATTTGTTTTATTCATTTATTTATTTGTTTGTTTTTGCACTCCCACAGGACACCAGAAATATGTTGTCATGGGGGAAATTTAGTGCTTGAAAAAACACAATTTTAAGATCAATATTGGGTGGAAAGTTTTTGTATCATTGCAACAGTAGACACAAATATCTTACCCTATGTTAGGAAGTCTATTTTCCTGTTCTTGAAAGGTGTCTAGCGCCAACATGGCAGCATGGATCTGTAGCGGTGCCTAATGAAGAGAAAGCAGGTACATTATGAACAAGGGGGGGACCTCCCATATGAGAAATTAATGCTGTGGAAATGTTTTAAAACCTTGCAGTAATGGAGCCTCTGTGTAACTAAAAACAGGCAACAAGTTCTATGATACACTACTGTACAACCCAAAAACCTGCTGTTAAAGTCACCTCTGGTTTACTGAAGTCTGGAGTCAACACCTGAGGATCCCATAACTGTCTCTCGAGAGTTTCCTGAAAGGTTTTGGATAAGTTCATATCCCAATAAAAAAACATTTTTAATTACAACTGGTTAATAATAGTAGCCTTTGACTTACAAATGTGTACATCTTTGGGGTTTTCAAAAGGACAAAGAAACCGCCATGCGTGTATTCTTGTAGTTGGGATGTATCTCCTATTGCAAAACTGTGCGGGGAAAGGACTAACGATAGACACATAAGATAACATGAATTTGTTATTAATATTCATTACCATGGCACCTTGTGGAGATAAAAATCTTGCATATTATGAATACCTGTAACCTGTCTTGAGGTGCCGTTGAGTTCCTCCATTCCATTGACTTCTCTAAAGACGATGCACTGACCAGTCTGGAGGCAATGAGGTTGGTTGTCCAAGCAAGTTAACACCCCAGGATTATCCTGAGCCAGAAAAAAAAAACAGTATTTCTCCGACAGTTTACAGCAACAATAATATAAAATAGGAACAATGCTTAAAATTCAGCTTGTTCCCTCAAAAGCCACTCTAAATATTTGAGGACAAACTCTTAATACAGCTTACGCGGGTGATGCTTTGGATGAAAATTTCCTTAGGTTCTTCCCCTGTGGAATCGAAAACTTCAAAGTCCTCTCCAAAATCACAGAACACCCGCACACTGATGCCATATGTGTCACAGCTGATGAACTGCCGAGACAATGCACTTCTTGTTAAATTTTTACTCTTCTTGTCCGAATGACTTTAAATAGCCTACCCTGATGGGAGGGCATTGTGCGTGGCAGAAATCATTGACTCTCTTTTGAAGGCTCAGTCTGGCTTCAGTCAGAATTACACACTAAGAAAAACAGATGTCGAACGTTAAATATCGCAATTTCGACAGATGCAGATTATGTACTTTGGACAAAATCACAGTCTTCCACAGTGCACATGCTACTCATTCCAATAGGTACATCAGGCTATATAATCTAAAATACCTGATAGTTTCGGAGAAAGCTCAGATCGGTGTTGTCATCCAAAGCTGTAATGGAAGTGTCAACATGGACATAGGGATTCAACTCTGCAACTCGAGGGCAAACTGCCTCTGCCCTTCAGAAAGGATAGAGAAAGATATATAAGAGATTGGCTTTGATAAACAACACAAAGATAGATGCCTTGTCTCTAATGGTTAGTACCTTTTCCGCTGGCTCAACACATCCTCTTTGTGAATAAAGAAGTTGGAGCCGAGATCCCAGGTCTCACACTGCTTTGTGTCATGGAGTGTCACAGCCTATGCGCATACGAAACCCAAGTCCAAGTTGGGACATTGTGTAAAACGTGAACAAAAAACACAAAACAATGATTTTCAAATCTTTTTCAACCCCCATTTGATTGAATAACCTATTTAAAAAAAAGTTGAATTTGATGAACTTTGTTTTGTCCAAATATTCTCTCATTTTAAATTTGATACCAGGAAACCCCTAAAAATGAAAAAACAGCCGAGGAAGTGGAAACCAAAGAATAGAAAAACCAAAGAATAGAAAAGCATGTGAGGAAGCCAAAGTGGCGGGGGGAAAAAACAAGAACAAGGAGAACCTCCAAACCCAGCTAGAAAATACCAGTTTTTGAACCCAGGACCTCTTTAAGGAAGATCTACTCAACAATAGGGCTTCAGCGATTATCTTAGTAATTGATTAATCTATCAACTAGTTAGTTCGAATAATCGCGTACTCGGATTAGGAACATTTGATGCATTGCAGTAAACATTTTCGGAGATTTAAAATAAAGGCTTGCCAAGATTGCACTTTCAAAAAAGCATTAAATGCAAATACAAAATAAAATGCACAAGTGTTTCTTCAAAGTATGCAGAATTTCACTTTCATGTAGAAATAATTAAAATACCTGAGCTTAGCTTCGAACAGTATAAAAGATAAATAAATGAGGATCTAAGTACAACAAAAGAACAACTAGCTAACTTCCAAAGCAAAAGTCCGCAAACTTAAATGCTATAAAATGCTAACGATATTTTACAATGCCCTTAACAAATCATTCAAACACATATTCCCACAAAAAAGGCTTAATATACCTATAAACAAAATTCTGAATGTATTAAAAACAAATTAACTCAAACAAAAACTTGGCTTATGTTGGTCTTAACAGGGAGCAGCTGGATTCAGCCATGTTAAATGAGTTATGTCATATTCACTGTTGACGCTAGAGGGCAGTGTATCCACCCAAACCAATAAAACTAAATGCACACACTTTCAAAACAAACCATTAAAACGAACCTCTTAATTAAACGAATACTCAAAGCAAAAAAAAAAAAAGATTCAAAGCTTTTTTTTCTAATCAATTACTCGAGTTAATCGATTAATCATTGCAGCACTACTCAACAATATTTCACCATACCGCCCTATTCCGAGAATACCAATGTTAAATGATGACAGCACTTACCTTTAGCCCAGCTAGGACAATGTTCTTTGCTGTAAAAACAAAATGTTTTTGTTGTTGTTCAGGTGTAACAAATGTGTTCAGTAAATGTTTATTACAATGGTGCATTATAGTACCTATCTCGATTCCCGGCCCACCCAATCCACTGAGAAAAACTGCAGACTGGGCCATCTGTTGCATGGCACTGTCTCCCAACACATAGCGCTGACGACTAGATAGAGAGGGTGGAAGCACAGACATACGTTTTGTACGACCTAATTTGGTCAGTTGTATTAATGCAGCACTAGTAGCTTTGAGATAATAGGATCACAAGAGTGATCATGACTTGCCTGTATAGAGAGTCATCTATTTCCATCGAGTCTTCAGCCATGCTTGGGAGGGGACGAGGGTGGGAACTCTACAACTTGAGAGAAAACGATGCGACCTATGAATACCAATACATGTGAGAAGATGTTCTGTCACAATAGTTGCCATTTGTAGACACAAAATGCGCCCCGTGGTTGTAGCAGAAAAGCTAACATGCCAGAATGAAAACTGAAGTTATCGTTAAAGTGCCAGTTAAAATTTATTGACCTACTAAGCAGACTACCAACATTAGCCCTCCTCACCAAACACATCAAATGTATAAAAGAATGTATCTTATAAATAGGTCTAGAATAGTAGTTGATGCTAGCTAGTGTAGTGCCAGTGACTGCTGCAGCCGGTGGCAAGAACACGGGCATGCGTACATACGGTAAAAATGAAAACACAATTAATACAGAAATTCACTTCCGTGAGAAGCAGCCGATAAAATAATGATATTTCGGGAAAAATATACTGAAATTCACTGTTTACATTCTTTTTAAAATAAATAAATCTTTCATACGTGGAGACAGTGTGCGCGAGGAGCTATGGCGAATGAATGGATGTGATTGGTTGGAATCTGGAACCTTTCCGGGTTACCCCAGATCACGTGATCGGGATTGGTCGAATGAGCATTGAGTTTACAATGGTATACATTTTTGTGACAACGTTTTACCTATTTTATTGAGCGCTGTCATCAAAGAAGAGCTTCATTGAATTGATCGCTACTCAGTTAGGCTATAGTTCTACAGTAAATAGCATATTCTTGCTTCTAAGGATAGAAATTCAGTATAATCACATCAATAACATCTTAATTAAATATATATATTTTTTAAGAAGTAAAGAACGGTGGCAAGTTTTTAATAGTTGTAGAGGTTAAAAATTACCTCTAACCTCGAAACACAAAGTGACCGAAATGACGTCAGACTGGGTAAACTAACTTCCGCCATAATTTACTCTTCGCCGTCAGTATCATCAACATACCGACATACTAGTTACCTATCAATCCCAATCAATGCAGACAAAAAAAATCTGACATCGAAAGTGTGCATGCCTCACTGAGCCACAAGACACTTCTCGACCAGAGAGCAACGTTACACGAGGTGTTTTCACTGTATCAGGCCACACTTCCTTATTATTCCAATCACAAGTCCATCCATCTCCTTTTTTCCACTAGTTTTTATTTTGTCTCTATATACCACGTAAACAATGACTGTATGTACAACAGATCAAAATCAACAGATATGCAAAACCTGCTGGCCTGTTTCACTAATATAAATGTGCATAAGTGTGCATTTATTATTGGATAAAGATTTTCTGCAATCATAATAATCATATCTGTTTTTCCCCCGGTTATATATCTGTCCATTGAGCATTTTCTGGTATACTAGACGTACAGTATGCGTAAATTTTTTTTTTTTTTTTAAACTTCTCCATTTTAGACTTTGATCCGATGAGGGATTTGGAGGAAGCAGCGATGCCCTTTGCCAGGTTGAGCAGGATGAAGAAACTATACTAGTACTGTCTGACTGCTGCAGGTCACGTAAGATGAGGTGCAGAGGCGTAGATATTAACGTTTTATTTGTTTGTTTGTTTTTTTCCCAACCAAACCGGTGAGATATAAAGCAGTTCTTTCAACGCTGCCAACCTTTTGACTTCAGCATGTCATCATGAAAACTCACTGGTGACACCTGTGTGGGATTTACTTACTGTTGCTCTATTAATAAATATCTATATCTAGTTGGCAACTCTTTCTTAATCAATGATTTTAACAGCAAACAACATTCACGTGGTGTTCTTAATAAAAACTTGGTTAAATCAAGAGGTCAAGATAATACTGCGGTCATTCTGATTAAGTCAACCCCCACAAACTATAGTTTCTTTAGTGCAGAATGATAACATACAGTGGGGCAAATAAGTATTTAGTCAACCACCAATTGTGCAAGTTCTCCTACTTGAAAAGATTAGAGAGGCCTGTAATTGTCAACATGGGTAAACCTTAACCATGAGAGACAGAATGTGAAAAAAAAAAAAAACAGAAAACACATTGTTTGATTTTTAAAGAATTTATTTCCAAATTAGAGTGGAAAATAAGTATTTGGTCACCTACAAACAATTTCTGGCTGTCAGAGAGGTCTAACTTGTTCTAACGAGGTCTAATGAGGCTCCACTCGTTACCTGTATTAATGGCACCTGTTTTAACTCATTATCGGTATAAAAGACACCTGTCCACAATCTCAGTCAGTCACACTACAAACTCCACTATGGCCAAGACCAAAGAGCTGTCCAAGGACACTAGAGACAAAATTGTAGACCTGCACCAGGCTGGGAAGACAGAATCTGCAAAAGGTAAAAAGCTTGGTGTAAAGAAATCAACTGTGGGAGCAATTATTACAAAATGGAAGACATGCAAGACCACTGATAATCTCCTCGATCTGGGGCTCCATGCAAGATCTCACCCCGTGGCATCAAAATTATAACAAGAACGGTGAGCAAAAATCCCAGAACCACACGGGGGGACCTAGTGAATGACCTACAGAGAGCTGGGACCACAGTAACAAAGGCTACTATCAGTAACACAATGCGCAGCCAGGGACTCAAATCCTGCACTTCCAGACGTGTCCCCCTGCCGAAGAAAGTACACATCCAGGCCCGTCTGCGGTTCGCTAGAGAGCATTTGGACGATCCAGAAGAAGACTGGGAGAATGTGTTATGGTCAGATGAAACCAAAATAGAACTTTTTGGTAGAAACACAGGTTCTCACGTTTGGAGGAGAAAGAATACCGAATTGCATCCGAAGAACACCATACCCACTGTGAAGCACGGGGGTGAAAACATCATGCTTTGGGGCTGTTTTTCTGCAAAGGGACCAGGACGACTGATCTGTGTAAAGGAAAGAGTAAATGGGGCCATGTATCGAGAAATTTTGAGGGAAAATCTCCTTCCATCAGCAAGGGCATTGAAGATGAGAAGTGGCTGGGTCTTTCAGCATGACAATGATCCCAAACACACAGCCAGGGCAACAAAGGAGTGGCTTTGTAAGAAGCATTTCAAGGTCCTGGAGTGGCCTAGCCAGTCTCGATAACTCAACCCCATTGAAAATCTGTGGAGGGAGTTGAAAGTCCGTGTTGCCCAACAACAGCCCCAAACATCACTGCTCTAGGGGAGATCTGCATGGAAGAATGGGCCAAAATACCAGCAACAATGTGTGAAGCTTGTGAAGAGTAACAGAAAACGTTTGGCCTCCGTTATTGCCAACAAATGGTACATAACAAAGTATTGAGATGAACTTTTGGTAATGACCAAATACTTATTTTCCACCATGATTTGCAAATAAATTCTTTATAAATCAAACAATGTGATTTTCTGTTTTTTTTTCCACATTCTGTCGCTCATGGTTGAGGTTTACCCATGTTGACAATTACAGGCCTCTCTAATATTTTCGAGTCGGAGAACTTGCACAATTAGTGGTTGACTAAATACTTATTTGCCCCACTGTAAGAGAGGAGGGGGTCTCCCAGTCTTATCTAAGACAGTTTTCAACGCATGAACATGTTATGTGATCAGTTTGACATTTTGTCTTTTAGGTAAAAAAAAAAACAACATTGCTGAGCTGGCCTAATAACAATTTACAGACCACCCAAATATGATGCAAGTTTTTTCGATGAGTTTGCCAAACTATTGTCTTTATTCTGCATTGACTTTAAGTGTGTCATGTGTATAGTGTAGTCTGTCGACTTTAACATTCATAGGGATATTTCGGGAAAAGGATGTGATAAAGACATAAATAAAGTCCTCTGCACAGATGTTCTCTAGAGCTGTGATGTTTGAAGACTATCACTTAGCAACAAAGAGTTTCAACTTCCTCCATACGCTTTCAATTGGGTTGAGGTCTGGAGACTGGCTAGGCACACACACACACTCTGAATAATTTTCATAAATTGAGAGCTCTGGGGTATTGTACTTAAGCTGATTGTGCAGATGTAAACTGACCAGTGTTGGGTGAACTTAACGCCATAGTGAACCACACACATGCCTAAAACCTATTTTCATTTTCTGTATATTTTGTTGGGTCACGAAAGATTGCCCAACTACTCATGGCCCTGCTTTCGGAGTTTGTGTTCATTCCTGTTTGAAGAAGCAAAGTTCAAAATCCAAGTGAAACATTTACATCGTCCTGACCCTCATTCAGAGTGTTGATGTGTAGGAGAATCAAGCCTAATATTGTCCTCAGTAGATTTTATTAGTGTTATGCATGTGTGTCAAAACAAATTGCCTATAATATTGCTTAATCTGAAAACATGACACAAATAACTTCACCTTGAAACTTAAGAGACATCCGCCCTCTAATCATATTGGCCAGTGACCTAAAGGCACCTCCCACTCAACCAGAGGCCAACTTCTGCACAGAATGTTACAAACTTCAAAGTACTGCGACCATCTCTTTGATTGTCACCTTCCCTCTGGTTTACTTTCTGTTAGCAATGTGGTGGAGTCGGGTGGCACTGCGTCATCTTCATCGGGCTACTGCCAAGCCGTTGATTCTCACAAGGGCTCCAGTCGGCTTCACACAGAGCAACATGTCAACACTGCCACGGGTGTACGTCACACGCCAGATCCCACCAGAGGGCCTGAGGATCCTCCACGAATCTGGACAGTGAGTGACCCAGTCTCCTGCAAATTTGTTGATAATGTATTTATGAGGAAGAACCCAAATGGTAATTTTTTGATACTACAGCATCTTTAGGAAATCAAGCACAAAGTGTCAAATTGAGTAAGTTGAGGGGGTGTTTGTGACTTGTTGTTGAGATAAAATGCAGATTAAAGGGTATCTGCTGTACATGGGAGAGGTTGTGATAAAAAGCCACACAGATACAAAACAATATACCGTATTATTTTTTTCTTGACTGGTTTGATTTTGCATGATATTTCAAATGTTATTTTGTGAATAATTATCAGTGAAATAAACCTGCATTTTACCAGAGTACAGTTTGAGCTGTGGGACTCTGATGATGTTCCAGTACCGAGGAAGGAGCTTCTCCAGAAGGTCAAAGGTGTTGATGCCCTTCTTTGTGTACTGACTGAGAAGATTGATGCCGAACTGTTGGATGCTGCAGGTTTGTGGATTGTCCATGTGCCACACAAATAAATCACACAGACTCCCATACACAAGTTTGGGTTGTGCTTCTGCAGGTCCCAACCTCAAGGTCCTCAGCACCATGTCCGTGGGGTTTGACCACCTATCCCTGGAGGAGC
The DNA here is from genome assembly GCF_030265065.1 of Corythoichthys intestinalis. Taxonomy (NCBI): domain Eukaryota; kingdom Metazoa; phylum Chordata; class Actinopteri; order Syngnathiformes; family Syngnathidae; genus Corythoichthys; species Corythoichthys intestinalis. The sequence goes on from NC_080402.1 coordinate 25,321,039, forward strand.
TGAAGAAAAGGTGATTCTGATTCACATACAGTGAGGCAAATAAGTATTTAGTCAACCACTAAATGTGCAAGTGACTGGCTAGGCCACTCCAGGACCTTGAAATGTTTCTTACGAAGCCACTCCTTTGTTGCCCAGGCTGTGTTTTTGGGATCGTTGTCATGCTGAAAGACCCAGCCACGTCTCATCTTCAATGCCCTTGCTGATGGAAGGAGATTTTCTCTCAAAATCTCTCGATACATGGCCCCATTCATTCTTTCCTTTACACAGATCAGTCGTCCTGGTCCCTTTGCAGAAAAACAGCCCCAAAGCATGATGTTTCACACATGCTTCACAGTGGGTATGGTGTTCTTCGGATGCAATTCAGTATTCTTTCTCCTCCAAACACGAGAACCTGTATTTCTACCAAAAAGTTCTATTTTGGTCTCATCTGACCATAACACATTCTCCCAGTCTACTTCTGGATCATCCAAATGCTCTCTAGCGAACCGCAGAGGGGCCTGGACGTGTACTTTCTTCAGCAGGGGGACACGGCTGGCAGTGCAGGATTTTAGTCCCTGGCGGCGCATTGTGTTACTGATAGTAGCCTTTGTTACTGTGATCCCAGCTCTCTGTATGTCATTCACTAGTTTCCCCTGTGTGGTTCTGGAATTTTTGCTCACCGTTCTTGTTATTATTTTGACGCCACGGGGTGAGATCTTGCATGGAGCCCCAGATCAAGGGAGATTATCAGTGGTCTTGTATGTCTTCCATTTTCTAATAATTGCTCCCACAGTTGATTTCTTTACACCAAGCGTTTTACCTATTGCAGAATCAGTCTTCCCAGCCTGGTGCAGGTCTACAATTTTATCTCTGGAGTCCTTAGACAGCTCTTTGGTCTTGGCCATAGTGGAGTTATGAGTTTGACTGACTGAGATTGTGGACAGGTGTCTTTTATACTAATAATGAGTTAAAACAGGTGCCATTAATACAGGTAACGAGTGGAGCCTCGTTAGATCTCGTTAAACCTCATTAGAAGAAGTTAGACCTCTTTGACAGCCAGAAATCTTGCTTGTTTGTAGGTGACCAAATACGTATTTTCCACTTTGGAAATAAATTCTTTAAAAATCAAACAATGTGATCTCCCCCCCCCCCCACCCCCCCCCCACACACACACATTCGGTCTCTCGTGGTTGAGGTTTACCCATGTTGACAATTACAAGACTCTCTAATCTTTTCAAGTAGGAGAACTTGCACAATTGGTGGTTGACTAAATACTTATTTGCCCCACTGTATTCCATGAAGCTAGTTATGTTAGGATTTAGTCATTAATTAGGTTGTGTGTCCATACAGAGGAATCCGTGTGGGTTACACGCCTGACGTTTTGACAGACGCTGTAGCTGAACTGACTGTAGCTCTGCTGTTGGCAACTTCCAGAAGGCTCATTGAGGCAACACACGAAGCCAAGACGTAAATTCTTCATCAAGACTCCTGTTAAAATCTACCATGCATGCATTGTGAGCTGTTTTATAATATTTATGACTCTTCTCACTGTGGATTTAGTGGAGGTTGGGGGACTTGGAGAACTCTGTGGCTGTGTGGACATGAACTAGCCAACAGCACAGTTGGTATTTTAGGCTTGGGAAGGATTGGTGAGAACTCCACACAAAAAAATGTCAACTTATGACAAATTCTTCTACTCATCTGACTCAGTGTGTATATGATTACTAAGGTGTGGCTATCGCTGAGCGCTTGGCTCCCTTTAAAGTGAAAAAGTTTATCTACACAGACATGGCCCCTCGGCCTGAATTGGCAAGTGACATCAATGCAGAATATGGTAAGAATTGATTATGCCTTTTCAATTGATGCCGGACTTGGAATATCCATTACTGAGAGTTTACAAAGTACGCTCATCCTAATTAGCAATCCCTTTGCTCTAGTGTCTTTTGATGAGCTTGCAAAGCAATCAGATTTCCTGTTAGCGTGTTGTGCGCTGACCCCTGAAACACATATGATCTGCAACAAAAATCTTTTCTCCAAGATGAAAACAAACTCCATCTTTATCAACACAAGCAGGTGAAGATGGATCTTTCCCATTTGAAATAAGATCACTCATCCAATCCACGTCAAGTCATAGCACCTGGTATTGCTATTATTGTTTCAGAGGTGGCGTGGTTAATCAAGAGGACCTGTATGAGGCACTGGCCTCTAACCAAATTGCAGGTGCAGGATTAGACGTGACTGTACCTGAGCCTCTACCCACTGATCATCCATTGTTTACCCTCAAAAACTGCGGTAAGTTGTAGCTCTTTATAGCTTAGGTCAGTAATTCACAACGACTGTGCAACAGCATGTTTATGTGCCATGAAAGAACAATCATTTATCACCAATAATCTTTGTCCATCAATCCATGCCAGCAAATTATAGTGACCGCCAGATTCTTTATAAACTAATTCAAAAGATGTCAGAAGTCACAATTAACCTGTGTACAAGATATTATTTTAATACTGTTTTGTCTTATTTTTGGTTGGTAGAATGGCATGAGTATTATTCCAGAGTAAAATATTTCCCCCTTCAAAATGTCTCATTCCACACCACAAGATAAATACATACTTTGGTGACCTTGGTGTTTCCTCTCCCAACAGTGATTCTGCCACACATCGCCAGTGCCTCCTACAGCACCCGCAACGCCATGTCCAGTCTAGCAGCAAACAACCTCCTGCTCGGCCTCCGCGATAAACCAATGATAAAAGAGCTCAAACTGTAAGCTGGAAGTGGTTTTACTTACAGTGCCCTCTATAATTATTGGCACCTCTGGTTAAGATGTGTTTTTAAGCTTCTAATATATATATATTTTAATTCAAATAATATGGGACCTTAATGGAAAAAAAGAGAAAAATCCAACCTTCAATACAAGTGCATTTATTCAGTGGGAAAAAAAATCCCACATAAAGAAATAATTATTTGACATCAAATAATGTGTGTCACAAATATTAGCGCCCCTGGTGTTAATACTTTGTACAACCCCCTTTTGCCAACAAAACAGCACCTAATCTTCTCCTAGAATGTTTCAAAAGATGGACAAAGACAGAAAGAGGGATCTTCAGCCATTCCTCTTTGAAAAATCTCTCTAAATCATCCAGAGACATGGGTCCTCTCCTCTTCAGCTCACCCAGCAACAGATTTTGATTTAAAATGTCCTGGTATTTCAAAGCATTCATGATGCCATGAACCCTAACAAGGTTCCCAGGGCCTTTGGAAGCGAAACAGCCCCACAGCATCACTGACCCACCCCCATACTTCACAGTGGGTATGAGGTGCTTTTCAGCGTGCGCATCTTTCGTGGCACGCAAGACCCACTTAGAGTGTTTGTTGCCAAAAAGCTCAATCTTAGTCTCATCTGACCAGAGCAGACGGTCCCAGGCTTCAACTGGGACCGTGTGCTTTAGCCAATAATTATGGAGGGCACTGTAGGAGAACTAACAAAAAAAGACATAAAAAACTAAAGCAGCCACCCAGTATTTTCTAGAAATAATAAAAAAAAAGAGAAAACAACTGTATTTCCTTTTTTGGTTTATTCAATGCGCATGTACAACTAAATGAACTTTACAATCGAAAGGCCTTGGTCAATGGTCATGACATTAGTATTACCAGACCACGAGAAATCTGACACTTTGGCCTCTATTAACAAAGGCTTTGTGAAGAAAAAATGCACAAGGCAATAACTACAACAATCAATTTAAACTTTTATGATCGGAGTAAGCATATATTTTGTCAAGCACAACAGGCAACATCACAACTCCGGCATTTGAGTGAGGAAATCTGATGTAACCAACAGAGGCACAAAGGTCTACCATTACTGACCAGTTAACTTTTATCACATTAGACCATAAGAATCTATAGAAATTAAAGGCATAGCTAATGTTTGCCAAATCAGCATCAAACTACAACAATTAGGTTATTTAGCAGGTGAGTTACGTGCTGCAGAGTTTAAAGGTGCTATGAAATGGGGAGCATGTCAAAAAATGAGAATAACTGCACTCATTTTACATGTAGAAAACAAATTTGGCACTCGAATCTGGTTGTTTTATAGTTATTCCACCCAAACATTGCATCAAGGAACACCCACTTTTTCCCCTAGCAATTCTGGTTGTGACATCACAACCAGAGTTGATGGTCATGTTTAGCTAGTACATGTTGATAGAATGACACGGCAAAAAGAGAAGTGTGGATATGGATAGCATGCTAGCAGACTGCAAAACTCTGCAGCTTATTTTGGCTGTGAAATCTTTGAGATTTTTTTAGTGGGTGGAGCCAAGGCAGCTCAGAAAGCTAGACAAATTATAATATTTAATTTCTAAGCTTTTTATGGCACTTTTGCACTTGCAAAGTCACTTGTAGCATTTCATAGCACCTTTAACTGAAGTTTGTTCACTTGTTGACAGAATTTGTGGTGCATTAAAATTGATGTTGTCATGTTAAGAACAAGTATAAATACATTCATCGTGAAGAAGAAAAAAAGGTGTAGCTAAATATACATATTCATAGAATCTCAATCACCTTTTCGGAGTGCTTAGGGGTTCAAACTCAATTCTCATAGGAATGCTTTAGAACAAATAAGGTGTGCAATTGGAATGATTGTGGGATTTTCATCCAAAAGTTTGTGATATAAAAACAGGTATAGAAGTGTTTTTACCTCTCTTTAATTCATTCTGGTTGTTATGTTACACTCCAAGGATATGATTTCTACTCAGTAGGTCTGCTCCTATTTACATCCTTTCAGGCATTGTTAATATGGTTCATTGATTTTAACATTGGACAAACAACAATAAACCCTGGTCAGCTAGTCAACTGGTCACAGGTAGATATATTAACACATAACTGGTGCAAATACTATAAAAAGTCAATGCTTCAAATAAAAAGTCATAAAATTGGCCTTAGCATAACACATCAAATTAGCTCATCATTAGGACTCACATTTGGAATCAACATGTTATTTGCACAAAAGCAGTGATTTGTCTCCAATACAGGACGATGTGAGATGCATGAGACATTTGAAAGCACTTAAATGAAGTACAGTACACAGACACTTTCTACAAGAAAACATGACATCTTGATTCACAAATGCTCGATATTTACATTTCAGAAATCATTTATTTGTTTTTTTGACAACACTGACCTAGATTTGCAATCATTCCCCATCAGTTACAATTAAGGCTAGAAAGTCTAGTCATGCCTTTGAATGCAAAATAAGGTGCGTTTCACATTTTCCAGTGAACCGTGATCATTTCTAAACTAAAGATACAGGATACCACTTTCACTGGAAAGGTGCACTTCTGCCGGTGAAAGGTGAAAGTCCCATCTGTAAACTCAAAAGTCAAAGGTGCAAATGTACCCCGCGGTACTCTGGGTTCAGTTGATTTTTACAGACAACGTATCTTGCTGATTGCGCAAATCTCTAGATTGCATGTAAAGCTCCGCTACGTAATCAACAGGGAGATACATTGTGAAAATGTATGACTTAAGAGGACATTGAACTTGAAATGTCACCAGTCCTGCTTTGATATCTTGACATGAACTAGCTTTGTTCAGAACAGTAACTAATAAGCACCTTGCTTGTTGGTCTGCGATTCAGACGGACATCCATCAGCTTTCTCCAGAACACTATGTAAGTGCTCTAGAGAAGGGCATTGGACATGCTGCTGTTCTGCCAGCGAAGACAAGTAGTCTTTGAATGTTTATAGAGGTGCGAAGATTGGCTGAAACGCTTGCCGCACTTAAGGCAGGCGTAGGGTTTCTCTCCCGTGTGCACTCGAATATGTTTCTTGCAGTCGGTCAGCGTCAGGAAAGTTTTACAGCAGATCTTACAGGCGTATTTGCGAGCGCCTTCCACCACCAAAACGTTGTGCTCCGACAAAGCCTTCTTACACTTTGATAGTACGTCTGCAGAGGCACGGGTTAGCTGGGGCGGGAGGGAGGTGGGCCTGCCACTACTCATGTCATACCCTGAACTCTCGCTCAGCAGCATGGGGCTTGCCAGGCTTGACGAGGAAGAGGCAGGATCCTGGAGAGTGCCGCCCTCCTCCCGCCCCATGTTATTGGTCATCTTTGGGGCAATGCGTCTGTAACCAGGATAACTCATAACGGTGGGTGCGGCTCCGCTGGCTCCACGTGGGGGATGCCCCAGGGAGTGTAGCCCCAGACTGGAACGTTGGAAGTCCAAAGCAAATGGATCAACTCCTCCACTTTCTTCATTCCCACCAGTCCCTCTAGGGTTTCCATAACTGTCATGAAGGGGGTGAAGAAACAGAGAATCAGCCTGTAAGTTGTTTCCAAAACCAGTACAACTTTCAGTGCTAAGTTGATTGGACTGTAGCAAAGAGGACGAGGTGGAACCAGATGATCCAGAAGCCTCCTGCCTCAACAGGAAGTTATGAGCTACAGCATCAACGGTGGTGGTGTTGGGCAGGTCATCCTCTCCACCTATCAAACCACCACTACCATTCCTAAAATTCTTTGGGCCAAGGAAGCTGGAAATACTGAATTCAGGTTTGCTGTTCAACCCGTTACTACACCCAAAACCTCCCCCGCTGTCTCCCATGCTGCTCTTGAGGAGAAGCTGGGAGCCGGACTGCAGCAGCGAGTTGGAGCTGGGCTGCGGTTTGGAGGTGAAGCTACGGTCGCTGCTTTCGGGACTAAGCTCCACCTTCTCTTCATCCTCTTGGCTGACCGGCTCAGCCGGGTCACTGCCTTCGGCCTGTGATGTCACGTCACTGATTTCATCTGCGGGTTCGGGTGAGCTTAGTGGCTCTTGTTTAACCAGCACCTGAGGACGAGCAGAAGAGCTGTGGACTTTCATGCAAAACAAAACGAAATTGATTCATCCATCATTTTGTAGTTCATTAAAAAATTGCTTGTGAAGTTGTGAGTTATAAGCAAAGACTACTTAAGATTGTTATTGGCAATTAAGAAAAATGTCTCATGTTTTACTTGTATATTTTGGTGACAAAGGCGCGCATGTGCTTAGCATTTGACAAGTGTATATTTCCTTGATTGAAAATAACCAATCTATTAATTGTACATTTTAAATATTTTTAAAGTGTCCCTTAGTCCTTTGTCAAGTAATTAGGCTTTCTCAGGAAATTTCAATGTGTAATTTTGGAGTAAGACTCATATCTGAGTCATGGGACTGTATTTCATATTATGGGCTCTATCCATTTTGTAACAGCTTTGACTAGGGAATTAGTTGCCCGATTCAATTGTTGTAGTCTTAACAGATGATGTACATTTTCGTCACGGGGATTTGTCATCAATATTCCTCGTGATAAATGAATAATTGCTAAGATCATCATTAATTGATACCAATTGAACCACATTTTTAATTTGACTCTTCAGCTGAAAAAAAGTCTGCAATAGACCAAGAAATACGTACCTTCTGTTCTTTTTCTTCTGCCTCTTCCTCTCCCTCACTTCCTGATTTGATCTTTACTCCACTGGCCTGGTGGTCTCCATCCTCCATGTCCTCCTCCTTGCCCACCCCTCCCAGCATTATCCCCCTGTTGTCCCCCTCACACCGCACACTGTCTGACTGGCTCGGCATCTGAGGGTCATCCTGAGGGGCGCAGAGCATGCCCGCATCCAGTTTGGAGTCGTCCCCCATTTTGTGGGAGTCTGGCGAGAGAAGTGCTCTGTCCTCACGGTCTGGGTTCACCCCCTCTTCCGAAAGCAACCCCAAGTTCTGGGCGGAGGGTCGCGGTCTCTGTCTGGGCCCCTCTGATAAGCCTGGAGAGGCTTTGCGCTTATGAAAGCGGCGCATAGGGAAAGAAGCTCTTTGTTCCATCACTCTGCCGCCCACCCCCTCGTCCTCCATTCCACCTAAAGCAGAATTCACCAAGCTGAGGCCAAGTTGCTGCAACAAAAATGAACGCTGCAACTTTGAGGTGGCGGCATTTGCAGCCAGGTTAGCATTGGTGGCTAAGGCGGGGTTCACCAAATCTGCCACCTGCTGCCTGTGCCTCTGCTGCTCCTGTTGGTGGTGAGGTGGGGGTCTGTCACAAGATGGGGACAAGGGTAGGGTTCGTGTCGTCAGGTAGTGTTTGCAGGCTTTGACCACATTGTTGAGGTGCAAATGTGAGGCGGCAAGCAAGATGTCCATAACGTTGCTCTCTCCAAGCATTAGGGTGGACGTATACATCATGTCCACCAGGGCGGCAAACGCCTCTGCTGTCACTACCTGCAACACAAATTTCAATGGTTGTGTGCACAGAGGAGCCTACTATAGGATAACTAGTTGTAAATAAAGAAAATAAACAATAAATGTATCAAAGTGTTTTATTATTTAAATCTCTACTTATTTAAATATATTTTATTTTTCCATGTCTATATATTTTTTCAACTTTAATTTTTATCACATATATATGTACATTTTTCATCTTTAATTTTTATCATACATATATGTACACACACACACACACACACACACACACACACACACACACACACACACACACACACAATCTTTTTTTTTTTTTTTTACTTTGGGGAGATTCACAGGTAGGAATTTCCGCCGTCGGGTAAAAATCCAATCTTGTTTCATGACTAGCGGCCACCATAACAACCGACATTTACCAGTATGGCAGCCTCTTTAATTAAATCCCTAGTATCAAACAGCTACTGTATTAACTAAGTATAAGAATTCTGAGTTTTATTTTTATTTGTACCTAATAGGTCCTACCAGAGGTTGCGCTAGACTTTTTCGTTGTCTGTCATTTTGACTGACAGGGTCATAAAAATCCGGTCATAATCTATTTTTACCTGTCACTTAAATTTTTAAAATGATGATAATGACATTGTGGTGACCCTTCGTTTGGCATAATTCACCTTCCGTACTTGTGTGTCCATTTGGCCGAGCGCGTTAGCGGCTACGACACAGTCACGTGACAGAGACACTTAAGAGCCGCGCGCGTTCCGGCTTGAGTAGAGTTCACACTCACAGAGAGCAGCAGAGCTACAGCGGCTGGACACAGAAAATTCGAGCTAACAAGACTCTTAACATTGCATACCGCTTCAACATATTCAATAGTATTTAGTTTTCATTCATTTTAAATTAATATTCTGTCCGAACAAGCTTAACAGAGAATCCACACCGTGCCATCACACATCAAGCAGATTAATATGTAACTTTTTCTCCGCAGTGACAAAAACAGCTGACTGTGGCCCCAGTAGGTAGGTAGCCTACCATATGTAGCATATGGAACAATGAAATTAACAGTTCACCTGCTGTGGCCTGAACGTAGTTTCACACCTTCCTCCTGGTGCGCATGGACTTGAATTGCATGCTCGCTTGTGCAGTCCCTGTTTTTTCACCTCTTTTATTAACACCATCGTCGTTTTGGGGCTTTTTGAAGAAACTTCGGACACTCAGTTGCCTTGACATTTTTCAGAGTAAGGCCAACGACGTCATGCATCAAGAGAGACAATAGCTAATTAATATGCTCACTCGCCACCCTGTGGTCTGGGGTGTGAATTGCAACCTGTCAAAATGACGGATGGACTGCAGTTTTTTCCGTCACCGTTTTAAAAAATCGGTCAACGACGGAAAATATTCGGTTAGCGGGACCCCTGGGTACTACATACGTATAATATGCACTATCAAGTTTTACTACTATTTTTTTTTTTCTGCAAAAGCAGAATTCATCACAAAAATTCTCACCTCGCTGTCCAGCTGGATCATATTCATACTTGCATCTCCGTCAGCGACTGTGAACAATGCTCTGAAGTGGGTGCTGCAAGCAGCCAACACAGAGCGATGGGCCTTGAAGTGTCGGCTGCCCACCACGATGACACAATCACACAGCTGCCCATGTAGCCGTTGATAGTTGAGCTGCTGAAAGATCTGCTCAAAGTGGCTTGGAAAGTCCATACTCCTCCTGATGACAAGATAATAAACAAGTAAATGGCAGATGCTGCATGGTTTTAAAATCAACTATCAATTTGACTCTTTAGGGTCAGCTGAATGCAATTTTCCATCCCTTTCAATTTTCAACGAATCTGATTTCACATGTGCCGATTACCGGTTTCAAGGTATACCGTGGTATGAAAATGTCAAGGTTTTAAAACTGCAAAAATTTTCTGTCACACTGCAATTTTTTATGCTCCCAAAATGCATGGAGGAATCCACGTTTGCATCCGCAAGGCTCAACCCTCCCTCAATGGTTGTTGCTCAGTGTCAGTGAGTCAGCTGTGGTACACGATGGCTGGAGGAGGTTAAACTCCTGGACTTTTCCCCAACAAAGAAAACGAAATTGCTGGTATGGGAATACATTGGCTACAGAAAAGTTACAGATGGCCGCGGCTAAGAGGGGGAGGGCCAACTGACAGGTAAATCATGATTGCGGAGGCGGGCTGCCGAGGAGGCAACACCTCCGATATGAGTTTGCATTTATACAAATTTAAAGGTTAGTAAACACTGTCATGAATGTTTCCCACCAGCTACGAGAGTTGGCGCCAGCGTGTTTAGTGTGTCTAGTGGTGGTAAAACATGTGTTTTTTTCTCTCCGCCAACTGTCTGTGTTGAGAAAGAGTGTGTGTTTAATGTAAACATGATACAAGTCATACACACGTGCTTTTTATGAAAAATCAATTATTTTTGTTCTGATGGTAATAATGTTGAGCTTTGGCTTCATACTCACCTAAAGGACTGCAATTATTTTAATTTTATTTAGAATATTTTGTTATTTTTCTTAACTTAACATTGTATTTATGTTCCAATTTGCTAATATGTTTTGAAAAATAAAAATCCTATTCAATGGATTTTTTTAAAAAAAACACCAAGATATCTCAGTGTAACACATTTTAGAGCTGTAATTGCAATACCGTGATATTTTGGCTTAAGGTTATACCATCAGAATATCATACCGGCACATGCCTGTATCTGATACTTTGTACTTGTCAAAGTAGTTTCATACACACATTTTAATTTTATTCGAGTACAGGAGTCATTCATTCATTCATTCATTTATTTATTTTAAACATAATGGTTTTTTTCCAACTCTGACATTTGAACTACAGTACATTTTGCCTTAATTTATTTAGTACAACTGCTTGTACGATCCGTATCTTTTGGTTTGTGAAGAAGACTTCCTCCTTTCTCTGTTCTTACAGAACCATGGAGTAAAATTTTTGCTTCCTCTAGCCTTTGCATATATTTCCCAATTTAAAATGTAAGAGTTGGTGCGCTACTAATAATATTATTTTACCGGCAAAAATATCAACACTTTTAACACAGTCCATTACACCGTAATACACAAATATGTCACGAAAAAAATCTTCTTGGCCAGTAATGATTTACTCATTACAGCATCAGTTACAAGCTAGCTTAGATGCCAGATAAATGATCAATACCTAGCTAGTAAGGTGATGGCTAGACTACTTACTGTCCTCTTTGGCTAATTATACAGCAAACATTAGATGTTGTCGTGGGGTGCTATTTAAGTTACCTTACAAAGTCAAAGGATGACTGGAAAATGCAGCGGAATTTGGGCCCCGGTGAGGCTAACGTTAGCTGGCTATTGACCAGCTAATTGCCAGGAAGCTGATGGGATGCGAAACATTAAGTCCAGCTGCCTTGATATGGCGTTGTTTTAAATTGACAACTTAAGTTTCTTCATGGGTTGCATGTCGTCCAAGCTGGTTAAAAAAAATCTTGATCGCCGTCCGAATCCACGTCCCCCGGGTATTTACTTGTATGCCTGCCTTGTGGGGGCGCGACATCCGAAAGGGTCTTGTTCACTCCGTTCACTGTTATGTCCTCAGTGGGTTATAGTTTCAACCCGGGGAGCTGTTAGAAATAAAACCAACTGGAAAAAAGATTGCTATATGTATGCGTAAAATGAAAGCAAGTACACAAGCATGCTATTTAATTACCCTGACAGACATATTTTCCCAACCAGACTCACGGGGAGGCGCTGTGCTCATTGACCTCGCTGAGGTGAGCAGCCGCAGATAAAAAATTCGACCACTAGATGTCAGCATTGCCAAGTGAATTAGAGACTACAAAGATGATAGGCGTGAGGTTGGATATAACACAAAACAAAAATTCACATTCCTGTATAGTATACTGGTATGTGCATGTGACTAATATTCATTTAATCTAATTTATTGAAAATGTAAAAGCACAAGTTCTCAAGGGCCTTCCCTACCAAAAAAATCTCAAAAATCAAGCTTTACAAACAAAGCTACATTGACGTACATGACGAAGGCGGAAATATATACACCTGAAATCTCTTGCTAGCAACAAACGCAGCACAAGACAACAAACATGGCGGCCTCCTGTTCGGTAGTGTGCTGTGGAGAAGAGAACGACTCGGATAAAGCTGTTATATGTAATTATTTCTTTATATCCTTACCAGAGCATTTAAATTAAGCCAATGCATTAGTGTAAATGCGCTGTGTTGTGTCCTCAATTTAACTTTGCTGTTTTTTTTTCATTTCCGTGTAAGAAAAGTCCCTTGTAGTTGTCTTCATATTTCCACTGCTGTATTAAACACAGTAGTTTAAGGACCGTTACATTTACATGTGTTTAAGTAGTTATTACTGACGGGACTACAGTACTACTACTAACACGGACACCATAACAATTATTCTATTGTAGTTCGATTTTCCAATGGCAGTGTCCAAAATGCAGAGAAACTGGATTTTACAATGTACAAGAGCGCAGATGAGATTAATCCCCGGAAAAAAACGAGGCGTATTGTGGTAAGATATTTGTGATCGCTGAGGAATGTTCATATTTCTGAATTTCCATGACGTGTTTTTTTTTTTTTTTTTTTTTTAGGTGGCTGAATCGCAAAGATTGTCCTATGTTGGACAAAATTTCGGAACAGGAGCTCTTAAATGCAACAGTCTTTGCAAGTAATTTGAATGCTATGGAAAGAGAGACGTTTCAAAAATATTTAGACAAATACATTGGAGTTTCACACGTATTATTGAGACCCACAAACGTAGCAATGATTTTCTTGTGTCTGTTTTTGATACAGCGAGGACAATAAGTATTTGAACACCCTGCAATTTTGCAAGTTCTCTCACTTAAAAATGATATGCGGGTTTAAAATTTTCATGGTAGGTGGTTGTCCACTGTGAGAGACAATCTAAAGAAAAAAAAATCCAGAAATCGCAGTGTATGATTTTTTTCCCCACAATTTATTTAACAATTTATTTGTATTATACTGCTGCAAAAGAGTATTTCAACAGCTGTCTATTAGCTACAATATTGAGCCTCAAAGACCTGTTAGTCGCCTTTAAAAAGTCCAAGTTGAGTTTGACTTTTTGACCTGTTTAATGCGGTTAGCTGCGTATAATCACCTGTCCACCCCATACAGTCAGGAAGACTCCAATTACTAACACAATTGTAAGAAAATAGAAGAAGCGAAACATGACTGTCAATCTCCCTCTGACTGGGGCGCCAAGCAAGATTTACCTCATAGGGTCTCAATGATCCTAAGAATGGTGAAGAATCAGCCAAGAACTACACAGGAGGAGCTGGTCAATGACCTGAAAGGAGCTGGGACCACCATTTCCCTGGTTACTGTTGGTAATACACTCAGACGTCACGATTTAAAATCATGCTTGGTACAGAAGGTTCCCCTGCATAAACCAGCACATGTCCTGGCCCGTTTTAAGTTTACCAGGCAGTGACCATTTTGATGACCCAGAGGAGTCATGGGAGAAAGTTATGTGGTCATATGAGATTAAAATGGAACTTTTCGGTAATAATTCCACTCATAGTGTTTGGAGGAAGAAGAATGTTGAGTACCATCTGAAGAACACTTTTCTTACTGTGAAGTATGGGGGTGGTAGCATCATGCTTTGGGGGTGTTTTTCTGTACATGGGACTGGAAGACTGCATTGTATTACGGAGAGGATGACCAGGGCCATGTACGCAATGTGAGATTTTAAGGAATAACCTCCTTCCCTCAGTTAGATCATTGAAAATGGGTCGTGACTGGGTCTTCCAACATGACAGTAGCCTGAAGCAGACAGCCAAAATTACCAAGGAGTGGCTTCGTAAAAAGCATATCAAGGGTCTGGAGGGGCTTACCCAATCTCCTGACCCAAACCCAATAGAAAATCTTTGGCGGAAGCTCAAACTCCGTGTTTCGCAGTGACAGCCCAGAAACCTGACTGATCTAGAGAAGATCTGTGTGGAGCAGTAGTGCAAAATCCCCGCTGCAGTCTGTGCACACCTGGTGAAAAGTTACAGGAAACGTTTGACCTCTGTTTTTGTAATCAAAGGCTACTGCACCAAATATTAAAATGGATTTTCTCAGGTGTTCAAATATTTATTTGCAGCAGTAGAATACAATTTAATTGTTTAAAAAAATCATACAACGTGATTTCTGGATTTTTTTTTGGATTGTCTCTCACAGTGGACAAGCACCTACCATGAAAATTTCAAAACCGCCCATCATTTCCAAGTGGAGGAGAAAAATCGCAGGGTGTTCCATACTTTTTTTCCACACTGTATCTAGAAGCATATATGTGTTTCTCGCATATATTTAACGATGTGAATTGTGAATATTGCAGATGTATTTGTGGATCCCAAAAACTTGAAAATAGCGGATATACTAACTTGGGCATCTGAACAACACGTGTAAATAATTTTGAGAAAAATCTCTCCCCTCTGAATTATGTTATGAAGAATGTTTCTGTGCAATTTACATGATGTAATATAATTATAGTAATTATAGTATCTATAGTATACTAGTAATAGTAATGTTTTTTCTAATTATTATTTTTTTAAACTAGCTATTATGTTGGAGTTCTCAACAAGCAAACCATGCAAATGGAATTGCACAGTGCGCAGCTCTTTAATATGCAACCTGTTATACCAGGTAAGAGGAAAGTGACTCTAGAATTATTACACGCAATACTTTGCTTTAGACCACTTTATTGTGATTATACAAATTTTGCCTAATGATACAAATCTTTATACCAGGGGAGAGCTCAGTGACTGCTGACAAAGACACAACTCAGACATACAAAGAAAAGGTACCACTTTCAAATGTTTATTTAAGGATTGAGATCTTGTGGTAAAACAAGATTTGTTCTGGGCAAGACTTATTATCCTGTCCATGTGCCAGATATTAGGAGTTTTGACTGATACACGATCTTACTGTACATTTATTTACTGTAATTTTTGGACTATAAGCCGCTACTTTTTCCCTTCATTTTAAATCCTGCGGTTTTTAGACCAGTTCGGCTTATTTGTTGATTTATTTGGGTTAATAGGTAACGCTTTATTTAACTGTGGTGTCATAAGACTGCCATAAGAGTGTCATAATCATGACATGACACTATCATAGGCATTACTGAACGCATATGACACATGTCATTAAGTGTCATCCGGCAAATTATGTCACTAACTCCATTTCTGTCCAGCTCGGATCTTTTACGTTCATTCAAAAGTGCGATAATTTGCTGGATAACACAAAATGACATCTGTTATAAGCATTCATTGATGACCATGACAGGGTCATATCTTAATTATAATTGTCTAATGCCAGTTTTATGGCGCCACTGTCACATAATGTGTTACCAAATACCTTAACTAGCAATTAATGAAACACTTGGAACAGTAACTGAAGAAATAGCACAGAACATGAATTTTGATTGTTATTTACATCTGTAGTTCTGCAATGCATGCTAGGAGGCATGTTGGACGACAACAGTGTTGACAGCAGAGGTTGATGTCTCCCTCAAGGGAGGGGTAATGGCCAAATGAAGTTTCTTGAAGCAATGAAGCTTTGCAGCCAATTGGTTTAAAGCTTCATGGTGGTTAATTTGGTCTTATGACAATCGTATGATGCCGCTGTCAAATAAAGTGTTACCGGTTAATATCTTTAGTTGTGAATATCTCATAATACAGTGGTGACAGCTGCGGCTTATAGTCCGGTGCGGCTTATCTATGAACAAATGTCGTTGTCGTTGTTGCCACCCACCAAAGTTTAGTGGGTGGCAGTTTATAGTCAGGTGCGCCTTATAGTGCAAAAATTATGGTAGCTACATAAAGTACGGAGTCAATATTTTTCCATTTGGACTACATTGTGATGGGACTTTACATTAAAATTCCTTTGAATGGATCGTACTCTGGGGGGGCTCATTATAAACAAAGAATATAGTTTTCAAATCTTACGCACTATTCCTCAAAGATGGATCCCACACTATCAAAAATAACACCTGTGATAGCTCAACCCAAAAAGTGTATAAAATACATTTTCATGAATGAATTAAAAGTCAAAATGTTTGGTAGTAAATGTCTTGATGCTTTGCAGGTTGACGCTCTGATTGAGGCGTTTGGTACCAACAAACAGAAAAAAGCTTTGAACTCTCGCAGACTCAACAAAGTTGACAGCAACATGCTGCAGCAGGTGGTCACAAAGGCTGCCAACACGGTTATTGATGAGAAGGGTCTGGATGGTAAGAAAAATGAATGCTATGATGAAGGCATTTACTGTTTTTCAAATAATCAAATTCAGCCATTTTTTCCTTTTTTACTACGGTTGAATAATAAAGGTTTTATGTGAGCTAGCATCATAAATCATAAGTCAAACAGTCAAAAATATATACGGTACTCGAAATAATTTGCAGCAAGTGAAATAAAAGTCAAACTAAATAAAAGAAGGGTAGTGATAATACATAAATGCAATAGGTAGAAGTAATTGCAATATCTTTATAAAGTAATCAAAATGCATCGCCTCCATGCTTTATTAAAAAGACAGATTTTGATTCTTCCTTTACACAGCTCTGCAACAGGAAATTGCTGAGACGGAGGCACACACAGACTGTGCTCTCCACATTCCTCCGTCCAATGCAGATGCAGAGACACCTGAGGATGTCTACCCACTGGATGAAAGTATCCTTCATTTAGCTCTGAAACCCTAACCCTTTCAGGGGTTGTGGCTAAAGTCAAACCACAACTGTGTTTGAGTCTTGTTTTTCCTTATTGGTACGCACAGTCCTAAGTCCAGTGGACTTTAAGGCCTTGGAGGAGGCCGGTTCCAAAATGGCAGCACTCACTACTGAAGAGTTACAGAAAATGAGAGAGAGCGGAAGGTAGGATGACTTAAAGCATCGCTCCAATGCTCAGTTGAAAAAATACAGTGATTAAAAAAAAAAAAACAATTGGGAATCCCTTACAATTTAATTTTTTTTCCATTTATACTTCATTGAATGTTTGGATCAGTCACCTTATTTTAATGTATCAAAAATTGATGGACAGTAATACTTCAGAATTGAAAGTAGATTTATTAGACTAACAGTAATATATAATGTGCAACTAGCCAAATTACGTAGGGGCATAAACTTAGGCACCGTAACAAAAAAAAAAAATAACAAAAAAAAAATCCTCCTTTTGAGAAAGTAACTGCTTCTAGATGTTTCCTATAAATTCTACAGAGTTTCTGTATTTTGGATGGAAGTATTTTGGGCCATTCCTCCTTACAAAACATCTTGAGTTAAGTTTTATTGTCTGCCGAGCATGGACAGCCCACATCTGATCATCCAACAGATTTTCATTGACACTCGGGTCTGGGGACTGCGATGGCCATCCCAGAACATTGATTGAACATTGAATGCTAGAGTAGATTTTGAGCAGTGTTTTGGGTCAATGTCTTTTTGAGATATCAAGCCGTAGCGCAACCTCAACTTTGTTGCTGACTGTTGGACATTATTCATAAGAATCTGTTCATAACGAGCGGAATTCATGCAACTTAGACAAGATTCCCTATATCAGAACTGGCCACAGACCCTCACACATAACATGATGGATCCTCCATAAATGATTACTGTGAGTAGCAAGGAAGTGCTCTTCTTGGAATGCTGTGTTCTTTTGCTACTGTGCATAAACACCCCTTGCTATGACCAAATAGCTCAATTTTTGTTTCATTGGTCCATAGCACCTTGTTTCAAAATGAAGCTGGCTTGTCCAAATGTTCTTTTGCATACTTCTCATGCGACTCTTGTGTAAGTGCAGGAAAGTCCTTTTTTGCAACACTTTCCTGTACTGCTTCTTGTGCAAAGTGCGATGAATTGATCAATGATGCACAGTGACTCCATCTGCAGTAAGATCACAATGTAGTTCTTGTGTTAACTTGATGGTCAGTGGATTGTTTTTGACCATTCTCACCATCCTTCACCTTTGTTTCTGATTTTTTTTTCTTGCCCTGCCACTTCTGGCCAGTGTTGTTAATAACTGCGTTAGAATATAACGACGTTACTAACGGCATTATTTTTTTCAGTAGTGAGTAATCTAATGAATTACTTTTCTCATCTTAGCAATGCCGTTACCGTTACTGAGACGGGAAAGGCATGCGTTACTATGCGTTACGATGTTGATTGACTGACGTGAGAAAAGTCTGGAAAAAGACGGACTCACGGAGACGAGAGAGCAGAGCAGGAGTGGGGAGGAGGCAAGGGAGTGTGACGCCATTGCAAACGCGATGCTACTATGCTAGGTGGCGCCAATACTAGCTGACTGTAGCCGATAGCCTACAAACTACGCCCACATGATGCTTCGGTAGATATCACATATATACAGAACTAGATGCAAATGACAGACACGGAGGCATTAGCAACATGTATAAAGAACTAGATGCCTTAGTAAACAGCCGCCATCTTAAAGCAGTAGACTTCTCATGTGAAGGCTCTGTTGTAGAGAGCCTTCCTAGCGAACCTAAGTCACTTTTTATCTAAAATGCTCCTAAATCGGCAAAATTTAACTTAAATCTATCTTTAAATGATGAAACAGTTTTAAAACTTACACATGTCGAAAATAGACAGAAGGGAACTAATGCAATAACGGGAGCAATATTAACAACTTTAACAGTTGATTCACAACATTAAATGACTTCCACACATAGCAAAGGTTATTATCGAGTTACCGCAATATCCGCAAAACCCCTGTGTCCAGTTACGTTTAGGGTAAAGAATTGGGCTTGGGCCAATTGTCCGAAAAAGCCTTTAAACTTCAGATTGTGTGACCTGTTTTTTTTTTTTTTTTTTTTTTTAAGGAAAAAAAAAACATGAAAATGATCACCAGTTACTTTGTCAAGAAACTAATTACTCTTACATTCAGGTAACTGAGTTACAAACGCAATTACATTTTGGGAGAAGTAATTTGTAACTGTAATTACTTTTTTAAAGTAAGATTAACAACACTGCTTCTGGCCTCGACAAGAATTCTTCCATCTACTCGCTATGTTCCTCTTAGTGGAAACTGAAAGCCAAAATCTTGTTAGCTTTCGTAGCCTTCCCCCAAATAATGATGTATGGCAAAAGCTTGATTGGCTAACCAATCCAATTTTGTGTCCCAATTATATGGTACTAAGAAGTTACAAGTATTCAGATGAACTAAATGAAAACAATAGCCAAACTTCTGGACTCGTATAATTTGGTTTTGATGGATTTTACACAACCTCTGTTCATCATATAAAAACAGTTTCACTTCTGAAATATTATTGTGTCCATCAGTTTGTCTATTATATTAAAATGAAGTTGCTGGTGCAAACACCCCAGGATTTATATATAGAGCTATTGGAAATTGTCATAGCTGCCCAGACTTTTTCATACCACTCTATAGAAGGTTCCTGGACCAAATTTGTATAATGTGATAAATATCTGGTTTTATAATATTTGTGGCTAGTCTTGTATTAGCCAGAGCTTTACCCCTATTTAGGTATGTATCGAATTTGCCTCATAGCAACGATTCCTGACAATTGATTGAAACATAAATACTATTTTGTATATCTGAGCTTTTGTTTGAAATTCACTTTTTTTCAGGGTTCTTTGTGTCGTGAAGCATCTGGAAAACCTGCCCAGTGATGACGAAGCCCGAAAGAAGATGGCGTGCTGCGCTTATTACCTCTCTCTGCTTCTCAAACTGTCGCAGCAAAGAAGCATCAGCCGAAAGTGTCAGTCAAAACACGACTGGCCAAAGCAGTGATAAATTGTGACTTATTCTTTTTTTGTGTTTACAGTTGGTATGGAGGAAGGGTGTCCTCGCATTGTGCAGAACAAACTATTCAGAACATTCACAGTGGAGACTTTCAAAAATGGCAGGTATGCAGGTCTTGACCTTGTTGGATTTATGAAGTTATTTAAAGGCATTAAAACTCATGTTCAGTGTGATCAAAGTTTAAAAAATCTTATGTCACCTTTCAGGGTCCAGAACATGGTATCTGCTTCAAAGAGTGTCAAATTAGCATCATACTGCCTGGTTCTGCTGCTCCATATGGGTGACATGACTGTTGACCTCACATTACTGCATAGGGACTTGGCATTGAGTGAGGGCAGGTAGGTGTAGTGGCCAAAATGTTAGCTAAATACCTTTCTCAATCTGTGTGACTCAAATGCCAAAATTGCAAAAGCCAAAATTGCAAAATACCAAGAGAAGAGTCATGTATTTTTTTTTTAGAATGCATTTACACTCATCACACCCTCTAAATGTTTATCACATGCAAAACCATTTACTTAAAAAAAGGCTAGTGATATGTTGTGCTGGTGTTACAAATGTAACTGACGCTATTGTTCAGTAATGTACTTTTCTGTGGCTACAGGATAATTGAAATCGCCAAGTCATTGGGCTTGACCATGGTGAAGCCCCGTGGAAAAAACCTTAAGGCTGGCCTGCATGATGAACACAAACAGGCTTCCCTCATACTCCCTCTGGTAAAATATCAGCCGTTTATGGAGAGAAGGAAACGTAAAAAGATGCATTAAGGACTGACCGGCAAAGATGACAAGTTTATTTTGTGAACAAATAAAGTGAAAATGTTTTAAATGTTGCACAGTTGTTGCTCTGACAGATGCAAAGATTAATGTAAAGATACTGCATTTCAGATAACAGTACATATAGCTTAAAATGGGTGTAAACGTATAGGCACATTAGTCGACGTCACATATTGCACAATGAACAACATCTACCCTCGTAAGGTGATTATCACCTGTGCGTCTGTGGAAAGAAGTGTTTGGTTGGAGGAGCA
Organism: Corythoichthys intestinalis; assembly: GCF_030265065.1. NCBI lineage: Eukaryota > Metazoa > Chordata > Actinopteri > Syngnathiformes > Syngnathidae > Corythoichthys > Corythoichthys intestinalis. The sequence continues at coordinate 25,342,053 of NC_080402.1, forward strand.
TAGACTCACAAGGAGATGATGATTATCAAGATGTATTAAAGAGACTTTTTCAAAGCTCACCTTCCAGCTGCCATTACTCAAAATCTTCAAACAAGGCACAGCTTTACATCGTAGAATATTTAAGGCAACATCTCTTTTGGAGTTTGAATGAATGTTTTTCAACACTGGTAGAACATGCAAAATTACAGAACTTCTTTGAATGAAAAAGAAAAAATTAAAACTGGATCCTTACTGTGATTTTTGACAGACGTAATCTAGACAATATACTACTTCCAACTTCCTTAATGGATAAATGCAGGGCAGAACACAAACCATGGAGGTGTTAATATAAACAAAGCAATAAATAGTGACGGAAAATCTTTGTAAACTTTTGTAATATTTAAAGACAAGTGAACAAAGCTGATTTGACCATCCGGCTACATTCTGTAGTGCCAATTTTAGCTTACACACTATTCAAGCAGTTTACAGTATCAATACAAAAACATGAACCAAAAGATTTAATTCATTGATGTTTTCTTCTGTGATAAAATGAAAGAGTCCACAAATAACCGATTCGTAAGAAGTCAGTTTAGGATTTCATTTCATAGAGAGCTGTGAGAAACAAAAGATAAGATTCTTGCTCTGATATGAACCAATTTTTTTTTTTCCCAAGAAATGATTCAAGAGAGACTGAAGTTAATCTGTATATGAGAACAAGGAGATTCACCAGCATCACCATTTAGATAAAAATATCATTTTGAGTGGACTAAATTGTTGGTTCTAAATATTTTCTTAATGGACAATATTTTTAGCAAGTACAACCAAAGCACATGTCACAATTTCAGAACTCTTGGCAAAGTCATCCTTAAAATGTTAATAATAAAAAAATACTTCAGAGTTTTATCACAGGATAGAACAGAACATGCTGCCACTGTGGCAACCGCTCTCTACGGTGGCACTAATCCTGGTTGTCATGGAGATGCCCAGTCGTGACGGGTACTGTGAGGAGGAAAGGCCTGAAGGTGAGCTAGCTGGGGGACGGGGTGGAGGGTTTTCCAGAATCCAAGGAGGGAAAGATGTACAGCTATAAAAACAGATAAAGAATGCTTCAGTGCACATACAGTGTTGAAGACAGTCTGGCACTGTGGGTTGCTTAGTTACCTGCTATTATGTCTTGAAATACTGTTGTTGCGTAAGACGCAGTTGTCGTTGCCGGGGTCCAAGTATAAAAGGCTTTTTTTGCTCTCTGGGTGGCCCTGGAACAGCTGGTTATCAGTAACCACTGCTTTTGCTGGTCCCAGTATTGCGATTCCAGAACCCAGTGCTGGTTGAACACGGCTGCGCACAACCTGTAAATCACAAGTTGACTCGCATATTTTACAAACATGTTTTTAGAGATGTCAGAACACAACACCTTGACGTCACAGCTTCCAGACACTTGGATCCCGTAGCCAGTGTTTCCAACAACGTCATTCTCAACCATTTGTCCGATCCCATAGAAGTTGATACCGTGGCCCTTATTTTCATATATGCCATTATTACGAAGCTCGACGCGGGAGTCCGTCTCAACAGTAACGCCTCCTCGGACATTTGCAAGAATACAGTTGGCAACCAAGCGGGTCAGATGACTGCTCTGTAGCACGGAAACGCCAACGCCCTTGTTAGCATTGACGAGGTTGGCATAAATGTTGAGTGGTTCACTGGTTTTAACATAAAGACCTACAGCTATCCAGAGGGTGAGAGAGAAATGGGGGAAAAACAATAAAAATAATGAACATTTCGAAAGACAAAAAGTGAGTTGAATTTTTAACAACCTCCATTAAAGCTCATGCAGTTGTTCTCCACCAGTGCCACACTGATGGAGCGGCGTGCTGAGTGGCGTTCATCCTCACTATCCAGGTCACTTTCCCATGCAAAGATATCCCCCTCTTCATGTAGATTTTCCTGTTCTTCCCTCTCGTTCTCCTCTACAACAGCCCGTCTGTCAGCGCTATCGTCACCACCGATCCCGTCGTGTGCCGGCCAGTTCCCCTCCCTGGCTTCGATATTTTCAGGATCCTTCCTGCAGAACACAGCTAGGCCATACATGCAGTTATGGGTGATGTAGTTTCTGAGGAGCTGTGGGAGGCTGGAAGACATAACCCAAACACCGCAACCTTTGTTGCCTAATGAGAGAAAAGAAAAACAAGCTCTCATGCATCAACAAAGAGAGGACTAGGGCTCAGCATTATCTTGGGAATGACATACAGTAGACGTGGTTTCCCTCAATGAGTCCACGGCCTCGTTCTCCCACCACAATGCCATCAGAGTATCCATGACAGATGTGGTTATTCTTCAGAACTGGATCACCTCCTCTGCGAATATCTACACCTCCCCATTGGTTTTCCTTGATGACATTTTCTGGAATTATTAAAAAAAAAAAAAAAAAATTGAGCTGTCAAAATTATCGCGTTAACGGGCGCTAATTAATTTTTTAAATTAATCACGTTAAAATATTTGACGCAATTAACGCATGCACTGAATGACCCGCTCACACATTGCCTCAAACAGATTACAATGACGCCGTTTATGGACATTAAGAGTGAAGTGAATGCCACCGGCCGCTTGGGGGTAGCGCCGTTCCATACTAATGTTATTCCTTCTAAACGTGGGAGAATTAGTAGTTGTGAGACATTTATGCTGTTGCATTGTGCTATTTGTGCTCCACAGATATTTCTGTAAGTTTTCTTTCTTTTAGTGGCAATTATGTGTCTCTTGTTGTATTTTGGGTAAGATATGTACAGAGACATATATGTTATAAAGGCGAGTGGACACAGGCGTTCTTTGGACCGTTTATTGGCATAAGCTTCGGCAACTACTTCACAACAAACATAAGTATCATTTTGGGAAAGCACAACAAAAATAATATTCCTATCTAAAAAAATAATGTTCACAAAAAAAAAAGCACTTCAGTCTATAGTAATGATGTCCTATTCTCACACAGTTAAACAACAATGCAAAATGAACTGGCATTCCATATCAAAATAGCTATGCAAAATACACGTAAAACTTACTCAGACTATGGTCACTATTCTTATTATACTTATTATTATTATATTAACTCTACTTTTGATTGAAAATTTTACAAATTTTATTAAAACAAAAACATGAAGAGGGGTTTTAATATAAAATTACTATAACTTGTAACTAGCATTTATCTTTTAAGAACTACAAGTCTTTCTATCCGTGGATCACTTTAACAGAAAGAATGTTAATAATGCCATTTGTGGATTTATTGTTATAATAAACAAATACAGTACTTATGTACAGTATGTTGTATGTATATATCCGTCTTGTGTCTTATCTTTCCATTCCAACAATAATTTACAGAAAAATATGGCATATTTTAGAGATGGTTTGAATTGCGATTAATTACGATTAATTAATTTTTAAGCTGTGATTAAAAATTTTAATCGTTTGACAGCCCTAATTAAGATTGATCTTCATTCACAAGTTAAAAAAAAATCAAACAAAACTATGTTGGACTTACCTGTTATGATTCCTCTGCCGTTCTCATTTATAGCAATCCCTGCTGCCTGCCCTTGTAAGATGTGGTTTCCACTGAGAGGAGGATAAACATTTTAATTGATACATTGATTAATTGATTTAAATGATAGTAAAATTGATGTCAATTTATTTTTAATACAATTAAGTACTTCACCCCCCCCCCCCCCCCCCAAAAAAAAAAAAATCCAAGGCAGAGGGAATGCTTTGCAAAACTGCATAATCACAGATGATGTACAGCTCATATCCTGCACATAGGTACAGAAGAGCATCACCATAGGGAGGGTGATAATATCCTCTTGCTCAGTGAGCTTGGCGCTGGGACAGCCATGTAACAGTCATACAGCAATGCTTAAATGCAATGTGAGAACAAAACAAAAAAATAGATGCAATTGGAGATTGCACCTACCAGACCACAGGATTCCCACTGAAGAGGATGTACAGGCCTGCTTCTTTGTTGTTATAGATTCGGTTGCTCCGAAGTGAGCCTTTTCCCTTCCCTAGCACGACAACCCCAGAGCGCAAGCCACTGTGTATTCGGTTACACTGAGGGATTTGGAGAAAACAAAACAAGCAGAACACATCAGTTATCATTCTGGAACAAATGCAACCTACTTAATTTAAAAATGGAACAATGTTCCACTTGTTCATGATGTTCCCCCTGAAAATTACATTTAAGAGATAGATCTGTCAACAAGATGAAATGCTAAAGTGATAAGTAAGTCAAAGACCGTGACATATTTGTCAACAATATAGATCACATCATATCAGAGAAACTCTTACTATGATGTAGAGTTCGACGTTACCGATTATTAGTAGTTAGAGGGGCCGATAACCGATTTTTGGAGCCGATATTCATTTGCATTAACACACTAGTGTACCACGATAAATTATCCAATATCGCTTTTTTTCTTTTTATGTCATTGGGCGGAGTTGCAGTAGGAGGAAGGAGTAGGTAGAAGGTTGCGGTCGTCTGCAGATGAGTGAGGTATTGCTCATGTCACGTTCAAGAAGTGCTCAGATTTCTAGCCATCAGCCACCTTATCCATATGTGACGACCATCAATCCTCCACCTGGGTTTTATTCCAACACAATGTTGACCGTCAATCCTCCACCTGTGTTTTATTCCAACACATTGTCGAGGATAGCAAGGTGGCTGACGGCTAGAAATCTGAGCAGTTCTTGAACGCGACATGAGCAGCTATCAAACAGCGCCATGGTGCCAAGCAAGTTTAAATGTCATCTCCAGACGAAACATCCGTCGCTTCAAAACAAGTCGATGGACTATTTTGTTCGCCTTCGTGAAACCACAGAGAGACAGGCAATTTTATTGAGAAAAACTACAAAGGTAAACAAGAAAGCCCTCAAAGCCAGTTACCTTGTTGCTGAACTTGTTTCTAAAACCAAAAAGTCCCACACTGTAGCAGAGATCAATTCGACCTGTCTGCACAGCCACTGTCAGCGAGATGCTTCGCCCCGATGCGGTTAAAGACCTTGCTAATGCTAAAGTCCTCCTGTCTGATAATTCTGAGCTTTTTACTAAGAGATTAAGCTGTTGAAGAAGATTCCTGCCAGGATATAGGCTTTGTGTTCGTCTAAACAGGCTTAAGTTTCAGACTGATATTGAGATATTATTTTGTACTTTAATATACAGTACTATACCGAAGGTAATTTTGGAACATTTTTGGTTTGTGGTGTGCCATGATATTTTTTCCCAATGTAAAAACGTGCAGTGACTCAGAAAAGGTTGAAAACCACTGATCTATACTATGATGCTATGTAAACATCAGAAAGACATCAGACTAATCTGATTGAAAGTATCACATTGGTATTATTGCCACATAATTACTGGAAATGATTTTGTCCATAAATTTCTTCAGGAAAGAGTAGTATTGTTTGTTTTTTGTTTAAAGAAGCCATAAATGTAACGTTTTAATTAGTTTGCAAAATTGTATTTCCACTGCAGGCTGTTTTTTTTAAACATTCAACCCTATATTGCCAGACCATTAAGGAAGATTTTGACTTTTTTTCAAAACCCATGGACTATTGCATTCTGTGGTTAAATACATATGTACCTCTACTACCAATAGAATTTTCAGATTACGACACCAAACTACTTTGACAACCAAATAATTTCGTAAGTAGAGGTACCACTATATGTATGTACAAACAGAATCTATGAAATTATAGGTTTTCTTCTATAACCAAGAAAAAGACTTTTGTATTTTTTTTAGTAACCAACAGTAGAACAAAGATTGTAGAGCATCGAATCAGTTTGACAGTTACCACAATTATGGGGTTGGCTCCTTTCCGGATGTCTAGCCCTGCCTCCCCATTTGAGTGGATGTCATTTTCGGCAATAAGACCCTGGGCCGACAGCCGCAGAAACACGCCTGACGCTTTGCACTCAAACACCTCATTTTGCAGCATCACTATCTACAAAAGAGGTCGAAAGAGAACTTGATTAATATTCTAAAAAGGAAAATTGATTCAACATTTACAGAGGAACTTTTAAGTCGTATACTCCTGAAGTCATATAATTTGCAATAAACTTTAGATTTTCTGTTTTGTCTTTTTTTTACCTCAATGGTGCATAGTCAACAATGGATGTTAAAAAGAACAGGAGAAAACTAAAATAAGGGACGTTTTCGGAGCAGTGTTGCAAATTTGCTGCGACAGTATTTATACCTCCATCTGCAATGTGTTGCTAAATTTACATTAACCATTACAAGTTTCTCAAGCCCGCTACTACCAGCACTTCTAAAAATACCAAACTGTAAGAGCAAACACTTATGAATAGTCATTGAAAATCTACCAGGAGGATGTCACAGGAACACAGTATCGATGAAAGCTTGATTCAGTTGAAAGTTTATAAATAAAGCTCAAATTAATTCCAAAGGTAAATCTGTGATTTGAACAAATTCATGGTTGCTCAGTGCTTCACTTTGACAGTTGTATGACTTCAAAAGTTCCCCTGTATTTTGATTGTATTTACAATGGAGTTCTGGATGCATCTGACGGCGTAGTTCAGACAGCGGAAAACGTTGCCCTCCAGTCGAGCTTGTCCGTAGTTGGATATATGGACTCCTCCCTTGCCTTCCCGGAAGAGACAACGCTGGACCAGACAGCCAAGAGTCGACGACAGAAACATCTGAGCATCAGGGTCCCGGTCCAGTTCCTGCTGAAGAGTGAGAGGTTCTGGAGTCACACTCGGGGGATTTGGTGAAGATGAGAATGGCAAGGAGCCATCTGCATGGGGCTTCAGTAAGTAGGCCAGTCCATGGTTGTCACATGGGATTTTATAATCCATTGAAAACGAGTTTTTGGTGATTCCGCCCTCTTTGCACCCCTCAATCTCACCATCACTCCATCCATCTTCAATCACTGTGCCCTGATTAGTTGCTTCCGATCCATTTTCCCTCTGCAAGTCGTCCTTACTTACATGCTCCTTTGTAAGAACAGCATTAGAAAAAGCTCTGCCAGTGGTGTTCCCTCTGTACGGGACACTATAATTGCGCCCACACGGTGAAAATGTCCTTGCCAGGGCAGCCATATATTTACAAGCCCAGTTTTTTTCAGACACTGGAGAACCTTCCACTGTTACTGAAGCTGCATCGCTCCCAGAAAAGTCACAGCTGTCCAGTAAGCTGAGGGCCACATTGACCAAATGCACAGAGCTGCCTTTGGAGAAGGAGCAAAAGCGTGCCTGGCAACTTCCGGGACCGCGAACTTGCAGCTGAGCCCCCTCAAAGTTGCAGTTATCCAGTTGGACATGACCCCATGATGTCTACAGCAAACAAAGTGAAAAGGAAACACATATAGACAAACACAATTACCAAGTATTTCTTTACAAACACAAGGCTGATCCAATACATTTGCTTTAACAAAAAGTCTGCCAACTAAAAATCTACCTGTTTATTATAATAGCACTTATAGTTCAAACGTTTGTCAATGCAAACCCACATTTAATGAGCACAAAGAAAAAAGGTTAAGTCATTGATAACTCAAAATCCCCTTTTTCATAAGCCTGACAAAACTGATAATTAAAAAAAATCCTGAACACAAACTAAAATGTAATAGGTATGATATCAGATTTTTGGGAAAGATGAATTACACTGCAGGTAGACTACTCAATGCACTTGAGCCAGTTCAAGACAACCACATTTTTTACAGTACAGGCCAAAAGTTTGGACATACCTCATTCAATGCAACACAAATAAAGGTCCCAACTAGGGCTGCAGTTATCAAATATTTTACTAGTCGATTAATCGATGGACTAGTTAGTTCAAATAATTGAGTAAACGGATAAGGAACATGAAAAATTAAGATACCAGAGCCGAGCCTAAAACGTATAAATATTAGGGCTGCAGCTATCGAATATTTTAGTAATCGAGTAATCGACTGAAAATTCTATCGATTAATCGAGTAATCGGATAAAACAAATATATTTTTAGGTGAAGAGCAATTATAAATATACATGAGAAAACAAGACATTTCATCTAATCTTGAACCATTTTCATTCAATCAATGTCTTTATTTTCGATGTATATTGTTGAAAACAGCCAACAATTGCATCTCAGATGTAGCTAGAATTAAAAAAAAAAAGACTAATTCACTGCTTTCACTCAAAAAACTTTTAGATCTTATTTAAAAAAAAAAAAATATATATATATATATATATATATATATTCATATATATATATTACCTAAAAATGACGTTACGCTTGATAACACACATCACTTAAAAGTTAGGATTTTTTCCCACGTGTTTCAATTGAATTTTTCTTTGTGTCAAGCCATTTTTAAGTTCTAGTTAAGTTTTAAGTTAGTCTAAACTGTAAGTCCTGATAGGATTTTGAGTTTTTGCAGTGTTCAAAATAAATGTATGATACAGGCTGTACTGGAGCACATTAGGGACCAGTGCTACTTGGTGTTTTATCCAGCAATGACTACTGAGCTAAAATTGATAGTTAGCATGATAAAGTTTTTATTTTACACCCTCATCACTCCACAATGCTATGTTATGTTAAAGCCTGTATGTAAGACACGTTAGCCACGCATCGACAGTGGTCATAATTAATTGAAACCTAGCCCTCCGCTAACTTTACGTGAGCTAGTAGCGACAGTAACGTTAATCTTATTTATTAGCGCTTAGCGCTCTTTACTAGCGCTTAGCGCTGTACTGCTTTAAGATGGCGGCTGTTTAATAACGCTGCCCAGACGCGGCCGAGTCTGTCATTTTGCATCTAGTTCAACATACATGTGATCTTTACGAGATGCATCAGACGCTAGCTGTTACCAACGTAGCATCGTGCGGGCTAGTATTTGGCAACGTCGGCGTCGTTTGTGGCGGCTGTCAGCTGCAGTAAGTTTTTTTTTTTTTTCCTTCTTCCTCTCCGCACGTGACAGCGCGTTGTCCCGCATTAAAAGTAGTCAGAGCAAAACGTGATGCTTAGAGCTGTCAAAATAAACGATTACTCGAGGTGAATAAAATTACTCGGATCAGTTTTTAAACTCGAGTTACTCGAGTTGCTCGAGTACTCGTTTCAGCTCTAATAAATATATATATTTTTTTCAAAATGAGGATCTATGTACAACAAAAGAACAATTGGCTAACTTACACAGAAAAAGTCCGCTAGCTTAAATGCTATAAAATGATATATATATTTTTTTACAATGCGCTTAACAAATGGTTCAGACACATATTCCCACAAAAAACGGTCAAATATAGCTATAAACTAAATCATGAATGCATTAAGAAACATTAGCTCAAACAAAAACTTGCTAATGTTGGTCTTAACAGGGAGCAGCTGGTTTCAGCCATGAGAAATGAGTTATATCATATTCATTGTTGCCACCCTAATCAATAAAACTACATGCAAACATGCAAAATAAACCAATACAACGGCACTTTAATTAAAAGAATACTTGAAGCAACAAAATTTAATTCGAGTATTTTTTCCTAATCGAATACTCGAGTTAATCGATTAATCGTTGCAGCACTAGTCCCAACCCCATTGATAAAGCAATACATTCTGATCAACCCTAAAAAGGCATACCACTGAAGTCAAAAAAATTTTTGGATGACTCCCTCTTAAAGCTCACCAAAAGACAACAGGGCGGCTACTTTAAAGATACTACAACATTATACTTGTTTTTAGTTATTTCACCTTTTTTTTGCCAAGTACATAATTCCACACGTGTCCATTCAGTTTTATAACCTTCAGTGAGAATTTACAATGTCAATAGTCACGAAAATAAAACACACAAATGAGAAGGTGTGTTCAAACTTTTGGCCTGTGCTGTATGACCCACAAAAGTATATAAAACCTACATCCATGTTTCTCTCAAGACTGATTTGCTCATTTCATTTTATCAGAAAATCAGTGGTAAGTTTTCTTAAACTTGAAGAAATATTGTACACTATTTTTCCAGAGTAAATCCTTCACATACAGTAGATAGAGAATACTGCAGTTGTATCAAGTAGTTATTTGGTTGGCTCATGATTTAGTTACCGTAATTTTCTTACTATAAGCCGCTACTTTTTTCCTTCATTTTGAATTCTGCCGCTTATTTTTTTATTTATTTGGGTTAATAGGTAACACTTTATTTGAAATCATACAGGACGTCGTAATTATGACATGACACTATCATGGTCATTAGCCGGATAACACTGACATCTTTTATAAGCATTGATTAATGCTCATGACAGTGTCATGTCAAAATTATGATGGTTTACTGACAGTCGTATGGCACCACTGTCAAATACAGTGTTACCAAATACCATAACAAGCAAGTAATGAATCAACTAGAACAGTAACTCAAGAAATAATTATCACATAACATGAATGATTTTGATTGTTATTCATATCTTTTGCGCTGCAATGCATGCTACGAGGCATGTTGGACGACAACAGTGTTGGCAGCAGGTGGCAGCAGAGGTTGACAGTCTCACCCAAAGGAGCAGTGATGGCCAAATGAAGCTTCTTGAAGCAATGAATCTTTGCAGCCAATTGGTTCAAAGCTTCATAGTGGTTCATTTAGTCATATGATAGTTGTATAATGCCGCTGTCGAATAAAGTGTTTACTGGTTAATGTTTTGGTGTAAATATCCCATAATACAGTGAGAACAGCTGCAGCCTATAGTCCAGTGCGGCTTATCTATGAACAAATACCGTTTTTTCGTGTATGATTTCGTGGGTGGCGGCTTATAGTCAGGTACGCCTTATAGTCCGAAAATTACGGTAAGTTAAATACAACTGAGCGATACATAGGCAATGACTCCTTTTTGTACCAGTACAAGAAGCCTGCCTACCATTACTTAGAATCAGAATTAATTGTCAATGTAATACTAGTATATTATCTTACTATTGTAAAGCAACAATACTGGTTTTTGAGTACAATTTGTGGCAATGAAAATGATCACACCCAAACTACCTTACCTTGTAGACCACTGTGGAGAACCAAGGTGGCATGAAAACCAAATTACACAGCCTCGCAGTAGGGCATTGCTGCTCCATACACACCAGTAGGGTGACCTCACCCAGCCTGCCAAGTCCAAACAGCTCCACAGGAACCTTGAGGGCCACTTCAGCCTGCTCTTCATACACCCCTGGGTGGAGAACCAATCGATCATAGGGCCCCGCGACCCCAAGAGCTCCTCGAAGTGTCTCAAACTCAAAACCCGGCCCCACATGCCAAACCCTGCGGTCTTTCCTACGCCTGAATAAAAGGAGGCAGGCAGTCGACTGGTGCTCAGGTCCATTCTGAGTCCAGGTGCGGGTGGCCAGAGCATGTTGTTTCAGGGCTTCCCTCCAGGATGGAGGCTCCAGGTGAGGCTTACTGGGCCAGTTGGGGTGTCTGCACTCAGGGCAGCTTAGGCACAACTGCCTCCAGCGGGTATTGTCCAGAGAGAGGACCAACTCCCTCCAGGCTCGGCACACCTGGCAGCAGCGGCCCAGGTCGGCGAGAGGCAGGTAGGCTAAGATAACCCTCCAAAGCTCCATTGGGAGCCCGCCCACCTCCATGACAGCACCAGGGGTGCTGCACAAATACAAAACAACAGTAAACCGTAAGCGGTTACACAACACGAATAAAAGCTGACGATGAAAACGGAGGCAGGAACATTGTTATAATTGTAAGAAAATAGACTTAACAACCCATTGGTTGATGTATGCATCCAGGGAAAAGCCAACGTGCGTGTGAGGGCTGCTAATCAATCGATTCAACGAGTAGCTGAACAAGCTAGTTATGAGTCAACCGTTCGAACTATAAAGTTAACATGTCCACGCTGCGCATGCAGATTCGTTACAAAGTAAAGCCCCTACCTTTTTATTTCACCGCTTCGCCATGTTTAGGCATCGAGTCGACACAATTAGCTCACGGTGCGTAGCCGTCCGCCCTCATGGGGTCTGATGAGACGGCGACTTTTGAGTTCAAAACAAAGCATACAGGCAGGCTGCTGATGAGAAAGCGCCATACTTGCGGAATTGACAGTATGTCAGGCACCCCCTCCTCTTCTCATTCTCCACAGAGAATCCGAATCAGGCTTTCATTGGTGTCGTTTATCCCAAGACGAGCGTCACAAGACGGCAACAACCATGCTTTTCTCCACCTCTCAACCACACTGTTTACAAACAGGCAGTGGCAGTCGTCATTTGGGAATCAAGGCCAACCCTGTCATGGGGTTCGCAACATCCATGTCTGCATTGTCTTTAAGGACTTTCAATAAAATGCTGCGCAACAAAATAGTTTCAGTTTTTCATGTCATCATCTTTCATTTCTTCAGAACTAGTCCTGAACAAGTCTTTGACAAGTCCTTTAACCCTTTCAGGTACAGTGGTCACTACAGTGAACATCTATTCTAGCGCTGCAACGATTACTCGATTAACTCGAGTATTTTGATTAGGAAAAAAAAATCGAATTAAATTTTGCTGCTTCGGGTATTCGTTTAACCCGTCGGTGTTATTTGTCCATATTCTGGCTTTTTTTTTTTTTTTTTTTTTTTAAATTAAAAAAAATAATAAATAAATAAAAATCTGTGTTTCATCAAAGAAAAAGCATTGGGAAAATGATACTAGGGTGCTAATATTTCCCCAGGATAGTAAAAATATGTGAAGATCAAAATGGCACCATGCTACAATTTCTAATTTATTGCAAAGAGGTTGGGGAGATTCGCACTAAATTTTTGCAAGGGCGTAGGTTTGCATTGGGACGGTAGGGACATAACACTACCAACTTTTCAGATCCTCAAATTGTCCCCACCAACTTTCAGGCAACTTTATTTGTAATGTATTTGTATAATGAGTTCAGTTATGTAGGTAATTTAGATTGTCTTTTTTTATGTTTTAAGGATAGAATTGACCCTGCTATTATTAAGTGATATATTTACATTATTTTCAGACTTACATTTATCCCTTTTCACTTGCTGAATGTGCCGGACCATTATTATTTTATTTAAACTCATATGCTCGTTTGAATGGCTGATGACATGCTCCCCCCACCCCACATACACATACTACATACACATGCACTCCCACACAGCCCCGACAAAAATACAACATGTCGACAACATGCCGCTTCCTCCAACCCCTTTGAAGAGGAGGGATATTAGAAGTTAAAAAAAAAAATAAAAAAAATAAAAACTATATATGTGCAGATAGGTCTGATTCCACTGAATTGAGTGATTGAAAGGGAAAAATATTCAGAAATGACTTAGCACACCTCAAAGGAAAAGCCATACTTTGGACAAAATCACAAGCATTTAGTCAAAATAGAATAACGCACACGGGTTAATTAAAGTGATGTTGTAATGATTTGTTTTGAAAGCGTTTGCATTTAGTTTTATTGATTTGGGTGGATACACTGCCCTCTAGTGGCAATATTGAATAAGAAATAAATCATTTCACATGGCTGAATCCAGCTGCTCCCTGTTGAGACCAACATAAGCTAAGTTTTTGTTTTAGCTAATGTTTTTTAATGTAACACAATGTAGTTTATAGGTATATTTAGTTGTTTTTTTGTGGGAATATGTGTTTGAGCCATTTGTTAAGAGCATTGTAGAAAAAATTTAACATTTAATAGCATTGAGGCTAGTGGACTTTTGCAATGTAAGTTAGCCAATTGTTCTTTTGTTGTACTTAGATTCTCATTTATTTATTTTCTTATACTGTTTGAGGCTCAGCTCATGTATTTTAAGATTTCATGTTTCTTATCCGATTACTCGATTATTCGAACTAATTCATCAATTAATCGACTACTAAAATAATTGATTGCTTCAGCCCTAATCTATTCAAAAGTTATCATTAAGTTAACGCAGGGGTTGGCAACCCAAAATGTTCAAAGATCCATATTGGACCAAAAAAAACCCAAACAAAACAATGCAAATATGTCTGGAGCCCCCCCAAAAGTAAAAGGCTTATATAAGCCTGATAATGAAGGCAACACATGCTTTATGTATCTATATTAGCTATATTAGCCCACTATCAAAATGACCAAATGAAGTTGGCTACAAATATTTAAATAGCCTTCATAATTAAATGTTTATTTCGCTGTGCATCCTATAGAGAATGACTCACCACGCGACAACTCTGTTGTATGATGCCACCTCAAGTTTAACTTCATTACAATATTAATGAATTAGAATGTTTGTCCTCTTACACAAACCGTATTAAACCCAAAAATTAATTTCCCTCCCACATCTTTTTCCATTTTCAAACAACGGAGCCACTTGGGCAGCACTAAAGAGCCGCGGGTTGCTGACCCCTGGGTTAACACATTCACTGCCAGCCCAGGTAACACAGTATGTATTTTGGTATTTATTAAAAGAGGGAAATTGATATTGTAAACACTAATTGACAGCAGTAGACGCCCAATCCATTTCAACCAAGTTGATGGATTGGACGTCTATTGCCGTCAATGGCAGCCAAAAATTAAGCTAAATGAGGTCACAAGAGATTTATAAAACAAAACAAAACAAAACAAAAAAATATCTAAATGAAATTCCTAGAACAAAATCTATACTGGCACACTTATTTAAATTAATGTATTTCTTCCCTCCGCCCAAATTTACTACAATTTGTATTAATTTCTTTGTTTTGAACATTTAACTATTCTAATTTAATTTTATTTAGAATTATTTATATATTTTAGTACTTGTGGCTATTTTAAATTTGGGGGATTTAATTTTTTTTTTTTTTAAAATTTAAATATATTTTTGATTTATCGTCAAATTGCCCCCACACCCCCCAAAAAATGGATCCTTCAATCAATTAATTCATTTTATTTAAAAAGACTTACACATACTTTTTATTGCCTATCGTAAAATACTGTAGGCATACAGGCAACACTAATCCTAGAATTGGATGTCAAATAGGGGCAACAAAATTTTGTCCCAGGGCCACAATTGCCCCTGGGCTGCAAGTTTGAGACCCCTGTCATTTACGAATCTAATAATAACATTTAAGAATATAAAACAATCAGATTTTTTGAATGGAAGTTTTAAGATAACTTTTTTTCCCATGCGACCGAGACAGTAAAATGATGAATTATATACAATATATTTTTATAACTGCTATTTCATCTTTGTCTCTTGTGACTGTTAATAACAATCACATTCTTTGGGTGTTTTAGGTGTAAAATTTAAATGGTTTTGCGATCCACCAGATGGCGTTTGCAGCCCAAAGTTGGCCAGAGCCCCATGGTTATTCACTGGCCTAGAGATAACCTCTGCCTTGGACTAGACTTCCTGAGAAAACACAAATTTTACTGGACTTTTTCAAGTGACATGTTTGTTAAAGGATTTTATCTACACAGGGCTGTATCTGCAGAATTTACTAGGACAAATGACTAACAATGAAATAATTTAACATTTGTCAGAATTAGGGTTTTCTACACACCACACCCAGATGTGGAAATATTGGATTGAGTCCAGATGTTTTTCGTAATACGTACACAAAAATAAATATTTTTATACTTTCCTTTGTGTATTTGTTTATTTGCATAGTTATTTATGCTTTGTATTGAAAATGTATCTTTTAAAATCTGTTGTTATTACACTTATTCTTCACATCCTGCAGCGGTAGCAAATATAATTTTCTGAATAACATTCACATAACAAACCTTTAAACACAATGTCATTGCAGTTTGCTATATATTTGGAGAATGTACCAACAACTAAAGGAAAATTTGAAAATGAAGACAAGCAAGATAGAAACGACTAATCACTACCAATTCCTTATTTTCATGTTTGTAATGATAGGATAAGTACTGGGGAAAATGAAAAAAAAAAAGGCTTTAAATCTTAAAACAGTCATCAACTTTTTAATTCAGTTATCGAGGAAAATTCTGATTTAACATGTCAAACATTTGCTTTATTCCCTAGTATTCTCAGTCTTGCTGCTGATTACATTCAATTAAGATGGTTTGATAACAATGCATGACAGAAACATAACGAAACATCCGGAAGAATTAAAAAGAGGAATTCTACTCCCCCAAATGGATGTATGCAATTAGATTTGCTTAAGTATTACAATGAATAAAGTATTTTCAAAAGCAAGCAGTTAACAAAATTAATTATTTTAAAACTTTGTCGACCATTTATTATTGAAAGGTCTTAAGAAATGTTGACCATGTCAAAAAATGAAAATGACTGCATTAGTGAAGCTTTACATGTGCATAAGAAATATGGCACTGAAATCTCCCTGCCTTTTACCATCGCATAGTTATTCCATCCAAAACAGTGCTTCAAGGAATGCACACTTTTTTTCAGCAGTTTTGTCTGTGATGTCACAACCATAATTGATGATAATGTCTAGCTTTTCTAAAGCTGTGCTAGCTAGTACATATTGATAGAATGACCGAACAGTCCCATGGCAAGAACAATTATTTTATAGGTGTGTAAACCCCTTTATGACTGGGGATCATAGGCGGAGTTTGACCTTTGGGGCAAGGGGGCACAACATGTTGATGACCCCGAAACGCAGTGTCAGTAATAAAATTAACTTACAAGAATATTTATAATAATAAATTGAAAATAAGCGTTTTTCCCCCCATCATTTTTGAGGGGAATTCTAAATCAGGCTGCTTATGCTTTTTAACCAAGATCGTCATCCATTGAATACGGTACGCCAGCAGGTGTTCTGTCAAATTTTGCAACCATCAGAAACTTTGTGTTAAAAATGACCACGAATACGATGGTTACAAAGTAAACACTTCAAACTTTCTTTAAGTAAAGGAATTAAGTTTGATCATGAACAGACATGTAGAAAAGTTCTCCTCAGACACATCGTGCAATGTTAGCTGCACACAACTGCACGCCACTCTCTCACTGTTTACGTCTTCGCCGTGTAGTTAAGCATTAATTTATGCCATATTCGTGTTGAACATGTATGTTTACGATGTTACTTGTTTATTTAGCACCTGTGGATAACATTGAGAGTCCAACTGAATGAATAAAAGGGCTTATTCACCGCCACAACAGCTTTGGGAGCAAAATACTATAAGGGTGGAAAATTTGGCAGAATACCGGTGATGGCTCTGTTGTACAATTAGCGTTGTTAGTGGAGCAAATTGAAACTCCACTCACCATTTTGGCGGTGCTCTCTCGCTTTTCATGGTCCACATTTTTAATCCTTGGTTCTTGCTCAGGAGTTGTTGCCGCTTTTGAAAGCTTATGTTTGAAAAAATTACGTATATCCATCTTGCCTCTTCGTTCCCCAGGTGGTTTTGGCTAAGCAAAGCAAATGACCGTCTAAGGTGCCAGTTGTGTTACTTTGTATTTGTGGGTTTCTTGAATAACACAACTGACTGAAAGGTGTTTTTTACTGACAGATCTTCAGTTACAGAACAGAAGAGAGGCATCAACATTAACTGTTCACTGGCAGGCTTTTGATCAGCTGTCTCGAGCTCGCTGCGTATTTCTGACTTCCGTGTGCTGTGACGAGCAGACACTACTAATCGAACATGCAGATACGATTTACTCATATCATTACAATAGTGACATGATCTGTTTGAAAAATAATTTGGACCCAATATATACTTTTTTTTGTTCATTTCTCTTATTTTTGTTGTTTTATTGCTTTACAACTTGTGTAGACGATATTTTACCAAAATGTTTTGAATTTTAAAATCATACAGGAAAGTCAATTACATGCAATGACACTTTTCGGCCACCAGGGGGCCTGGACCCTCCTCAACCTCCGCTTATGCTGGGGTTGTAGCCGTTTTGTCATAAACGCACTGTTGTGCCATGTTATACTGTATTACCACTACATCAGTACTTGCTGTTATTCACTTACAGTATTCACTTTGTTCTCAATCATATTTTTCTTTTATCCCAGACAATAGTAGGTGGTTCAATTACCTGACATGTTTCGGGCAGAAGTGTTCGCTGAAACATGTCAGGTAATTAAACCACCTACTATTGTCTGGGATAAAAGAAAAAAATGACTAATCTATAAGTGTAGGCAAAATGAACTCAATACAACACTTTATTTTCATTCTGTGTACACTGTAACCTGTGTTTTTATATTAGCCTTATTGTACTTTTGCTTTTGTTTTATGTGGTGCACATTATGGCAAAGCTTTAAATCTCGTATTCTGTACAATGACAATTAAGGCTTTCTATTCTATTTAAAATTTCAATCTCAATCAAAGTTATTATAAGAGAGTCAGCAAATAAATGCAGTCTCTAATTACATTACATTTTTGTGGAAGCTCAATCAAAGGCAGCAGGTATGTACGAACGTCTATTTAACGAGTTTAAATGCGACTGCTTACTTCTGAATACATCCTCATCTATAAAGCGTTGCGCAAACTTGTGAAACATTTCCTTAATTATTTTTATTTTTCCCATTGGAAAAGGTTTCCTTTTTTTCAACAGGGTTCTAAAGGTTATAGGTCATGTTATTATATAAAAAGATATTATTTATATTATTATTATTATTTTTTTTAACATTACAAAATGTGACATTTGATTTGAACAAGTCTGTAAACTTTTTAGGACCGTATCCGGTTTGGAAGAATTCACCAGAAGGTGGCAGTGTCTATTTACTAAAAAGGAATTCCTCTTACTATTCATAATATTATAGCATTTGTTAAGTTCACAACAACATCCAAAATATACTAGTACTCACTTTATTGAAATTGGGGACACATAAATTGGTCAACTGTTGTTTTCTTTTTTTTTTGTTTTTTTGTAAACTTTATTTTACTGTCAGTACAGTTAAAATGGGCAAAATCCCCACATTCCAACATCTTCCTGGAAGGGGAGGTTGATATAGCTGCCAAATAGGCGGAGAGCAACTGGGTCCATTTTTATCAAACCAAAGAATGAATGTTACTGTGGGTGTGTGTGTGTCAACATAATGCCCCTTCCACTTGTTAATAAGTGGCTTGCTTCCCGGAACAGTAGGCAAGCAGAAAAGCGCCCTTCCCCTGTGAATTAGTTCCTATCAGACATTAGGTTTTACTCTGCAACAATGCTTTACTTTTCCTCTGGAATTTCTTCGGAGCTCTAAGGACAGGCCTTTACAGGATGTAACAAGATATAAAACCGACACCTAATCTGTGTTTTTTTTTCTTTTTTTGAAGGATTAATCATACTGGTTAAAGTCTTTTGCACTTCTGATAGTTAAAGTGTTTTTTAAATCATTGCCTGTTCAATCATTTAATTTTATGATGGGCATACTTTGAATTCATTACATTTTATTGGATGTTACAAGGTATAAGGAAGTGGAAGTAGGCCGGAACTGTCCGGTACGCCATACTGGTAAAAGATTCAGGGCCAAATGGGCTGGAACGGTGCTTTGATCCCGAAAATATGACGACAACTGTCAAAGTCCCAGGTTTAAAAAAAAAAAAAAAAAAAACTACCAGGATGCCACACACGTATCCACAAGACGCAGACAATCTACTAACATCTGATATACATTAGGGCTGTCAAACGATTAAAATTTATATTCGAGTTAATTACAGCTTAAAAATTAATTAATCGTAATTAATCGCAATTAATCGCAATTCAAACCATCTATAAAATATGCCATATTTTTCTGTAAAATATTGTTGGAATGGAAAGATAAGACACAAGATGGATATATACATTCAACATACGGTACATAAGGACTGTATTTGTTAATTATAACAATAAATCAACAAGATGGCATTAACATTATTAACATTCTGTTAAAGCGATCCATGGATAGAAAGACTTGTAGTTCTTAAAAGATAAATGTGAGTACAAGTTATAGAAATTTTATATTAAAACCCCTCTTAATGTTTTCGTTTTAATAAAATTTGTAAAATTTTCAATCAAAAAATAAACTAGTAGCCCGCCATTGTTGATGTCAATAATTACTTACACAATGCTCATGGGTGCTGAAGCCTATAAAATCAGTTCGCACCCAAGCGCCAGCAGAGGGCTGCAAAACTCCATAAAACACAATCAACAAATGGGCATTTCACTGTACTGTCATCACCCAAATCCGTCTGAGCGGGGCATGTGCATTAATTGCGTCAAATATTTTAATGTGATTAATTAAAAAAATTAATTACCGCCCGTTAACGCAATAATTTTGACAGCCCTAATATACATATATACACAAGTGTTGACAAGTGCGTGTGTTGCGTAACCCGCTTCCACCAATGTTTATTATTTATTTATTCCATGGAGTTCTGTCTAGCGGCTACGTGTCAGTGCATCTGAGTCTGACAAGTCGCGTCCATTTGCGAATGCCTGTAGCAAACCACCCTGGACTCAGCTGCCCGTTCAATTGGCTGACAGACTGGCTTGTGATCAGCATGGATAGTTAGCTCTGAATGGTTCAACTCTAGCCACTTTCATGCCTGTATAAGACCAACCCCCAATCTTTCCTCATAAAAGATATTTTATTCTTGTTTTAAATGATTAACCATAGTGGTTATCTTCTTGTGTACTTCTGACAGTTAAAATGTTGTTTAAATGTTCACTAATTTTGTTTATGATGGTAACAGTTTGGATTAATTAAGCTGTAATTATGAAAGACTGAACAATACTGAAGGTCAACCAACGTTTTGGAAGAGGTTGTGTTAGATCTGTTCCAGTTTGTGACTTTTCATTTGCAATCTGCAAAACATTTGCAACATAGAATTAGGTTCACAATAATTCAAAACTTGGCCAAACGTGGACTCCTGTGGTCTGCTGACCTTTAGTCAATATGTCAACCCCAGCTAGGACAGACCCATTTACATTAACACTGGAATATTTTACAAGCCATGATTCAATTTTTTCACAAATGCACAATTTTCACATAATAACAAGATGATATTAGGGATGCAGTCAATGTAATTTGCTTTTAAATGCACATTATAATGGCCACCAGTGAGTGTTCCATTGATTAAAAAGACTTGAAAGTGTGTAAATTTGACAATGTCGAGACATCAAACTTGCCCAGGCAGGAAAATAGACGTCACCGTGGAAAGTGTTTAACACGTGGAATGCAAATAGGCGCCATGCCGAGCTGGACCCCTTACTCAAACTCGGAAGAACCATAGAAGGAGTTCGACTCCTCCTCCCGCTGTTTTCGAATCCCCAAACTCGGTGACATTAAAAAATTCCCAACGGCTGCTTTTCAGCCTTTTGTTGAGCATGTCCTGACTTCCTCATGTTGCCTCACTCTGGACCAGAAAAAAACAGGCTATACATTGTAATTCTATGCATATTGTAGTACAATAAGGTATCAGCTGTCCAAAAGCAAAGTTAAACTCCAATATCACTATCAGGTTACTTCGCAAAGACAAATAAGAAAAAAATGTGACTAAGAGCTAAACAATGCAGCTCTATGAATCATGGGTCTGTTTTTACTATCATTTTGCGGTATCGGCTTCTTTTGGATCCATTTGCCAAAATACTGACAGATTTACAGTGTTTGTGAATACAATATGTCAGAGTGAACTCCAATATACTTCTTTGTCAAATAAATACAAACTGTGTAGTGTGTTGTTTAATGAACTTCTTTCTTCCTTGTTTGGTTACAATGCTGTTTTTTTTAAATATTTGCATTTGTGTGATGCACTTAAAAGAAGCCATGTCGAGGGAAAGAACTGCAGCTGCAAAGACATTTTTGTTCTACATTAACATTAGCATAGCATGACACATCAAATAAAAAATACACAAAAGTGGCAAACTCCTAGTCTATGATGTTGCAACTTAATTTGCATGCAGAAATGTAATACAGTGTAGGTGTCCTTTTGCCTCACCCCTCCGAATTACCGTATTGGCCCGAATATAAGACGGCCCTGATTATAAGACGACCCCCTCTTTTTCAAGACTCAAGTTTGAAAAAATACTTTTTGAACACCAAATTAATTTTTATACAGAAAATAATTACAGTACATCCAAAACAAATGATTATAAAAATATATTTTACAGAAAAAGTATGTTATTTTGCCTCATTCAAATCTTAATATCTGAACATTTAAATATGTAAACTAAAGTGCAATCACATTCGTAAATGAATGGCTTCTGGTTTTTGAAATGTAAATAAACCAATCTATTGTGATAAAACAACAAAATTACAATGACTGCATTAACCATCAAAGTGAAGTCTTACTGTAACTGTAGTCTTGAAACAAATCTGAATAAGGAAAAACATTGCAATAAAATAATGCAAACTGGTTAAACTTGATAGAAGCTGAGATCTGTCATGACAGAACATCGCTTCAATGATATCTGGCGCCATCTAGCCTTGTGAATGGGGAGAGTAGCTGAGATCTGTCATGACAGAACATCGCTTCAATGATATCTGGCGCCAACTAGCGTCGTGACTGGGTATAATGTCTACACCGCGGATATAAGACGACCCCCTCTTTTTCAGTCTTATTTCAATGCAAAAAACACCGTCTTATATTTGGGCCAATACGGTATTATTATTATTATTAATATTATTTTATTTTAAAATAATATTATGCGTTCTTTATTGGATTTGCAACATGATTTGTGTTGAAAATGCCCAGATTGTCCTTTTTCAGGTTGCTTTAGTTAATCCTTTTTGCCTACCTCGCTGATTGTTATTAATATGCATCTGATTGCATCGTATATAAATGTACGACGGTGATACCTTCTTCTGATTGGCTAATGGTGAGATCTCGGTCAGTTATAGTGGTATTTGGGAACAGTTACTAGCTTCAGGAAGTATAATTAACCTAACATTCAGCCATTATGCACAAGCACACTGAGAGGAAAATTGAAAGAAAGGAGACTGACTTTGCAGAAAATGCATGCTATTGGTGAAATACTGTGGTGCCTTGACATACAAATTTAATTCGTTCTAGGACCAACTTTATTTGTTGAAATAGTTGCAAATCAAGACGGATTTCCCCATAAAAATACATTATAATTCAATGAATTCGTCCCAATGCCCATAAACCTACGATAAATCCTTAATAAATGCTGCAGGTACAATTACAAATAGCAATTACATATAGCAAAGCAAACAAATTCTAAATAAATAGGATAATAATAATACAAAAAAAAAAAAACCATTGTCACCTTAACCTGTAGAGACTGGCGAACGGAGGTTGGGCTTCCATCTGCTTGAGGACCATCGAAATCGTAGAAATATTCCTGCCGTATTGTCAAACCAGTTCACACACGCACACCATGCTCTTATTTTTCTATGATTTCTTTCTTCATTTCAATGGTAAGCGTCACCTTCTTTCTTTTTTTACACCACTACTACCACCTGCACTACCCTTCTTGGGACTCATGATGATTTCTCTCACAAGACAATCCGATGTGCTGCTGTCTTGCGGGAAAACAATGAAATTGCGACGCTGTCGAAAATCGTTGTATCGCAAACATTTCGTCATGTTGAGACAGATGACGAGTGAAGTTTAACGTCGTATGTCGAAAAGATCATATGTCGATGCATTCCTATGTCGAGATACCACAGTACAGTGAAATTCTCATAATACGCTTAAAATTACAATATTATATTGCAGTTTGATTACAAACCGCAGGCAGCTCAAACCTGAGCTCTTCACTGAGTATTATAATTACCAGTATTCTGTGTGCAGGCATGAATAGAAATTTATATTTCATCACAGGTCCAGGCATGTATAAACATGCGGAGGTAAAGGTCATGGTGGCATCATAGCAGGTAGATAATCTTTTAAACTGATTATTTTATTTTATATTTTAGCACGATAATTTGCCATTCCAAACTCACGCAGCTTTCCCTCCCAATACAGTTGTTCATTTTACAACCTGAGTTATATAACAAATATATAACAAAGACTGAATAACAAAGTTCTATAGAATACAGTCATGGGCGAAATTATTGGCACTCCTGGAATTTTTCCAGAAAATACAGCGTTTCTCACAGAAATCAATGAGATTACAAATGTTATCAGTATGAATGTGTTTATTTCTTGGGTGTGCATTGGAAAAACACAAAACAGCTGAGGAAAAAAGTCAAAATAGACACAATTTTAGACAGAACTAAAAAAATAGGCTGGAGAAAATTGTTAGCAACCTCACCTCAAAATTTAGTTGCACATCAACTGGAAGAAATAACAGAAAGCAATCGCTTCCTATAACCATCAACAATCATCCACCATCCATCCAAACATTCACTTTGTTTGACTATAGGCACTGTGTTGTTTTATTTATAGGCCTCATTCTTTTTTTCTGGCACTGGGAACGACGTCCAATGATGTTTTGGGGTAGTTTTGCTGCCTCTGGCACTGGGTGCCTTGACCGTGTGCAAGGAGTCATGAAATCTGGAGACCATCAAAATGTTCTGGGCCGCAATGTAGGATGTAGTGTCTGAAAACTGGGTATGCGTTAGAGCTCATGTGTGTTCCAACAGGACAATGACCCAAAACATACTTAAATAGCACCAACAAATGGTTGGAGACAAAGCGCTGGAGAATTCTGAGGTGGCCATTGATGTGTACGGATCTACAGTGGGGAGAGCAAGTATTTGATACACTGCCAATAGGTTTTCCCATTGGCAGTGTATCAAATACTTCCCTGTAAATCCCACTGAACACCTCAAAATTGCTGTGGCAAGAAGGCACCCTTCAAATCTGAGAGACCTGGAGTCTGCAAGAGAAGAATGGTCCAAAATTCCATCTGAAAGGTGCACAAAACTTGTTGATGGTTATAGGAAGTGATTGCTTTCTGTTATTTCTTCTAAAGGATGCGCAACCAAATATTGAGCTTACAATTTTTTCCAGCCCATTTTTTGCATTCTGTGTAAAATTGTGTACATTTTGACTTTTATCTTCAGCTTTTTGTGTTTTTCCAATGCAAATCCAAAAAATAAACACATTCATACTGAAAACAATTGTAATTGGGTTATTGTCTGGTAGAAATTGTGTATTTTCTGGAAAAATTCCAGGGGTGCCGATAATTTTGTCCATGACTGTATATACAGTATTTTTAAAAAATCACAATTGGTTACAGTGAAATTGACTAAAAAACATTACAAAATAGTGCCTATTTTTTACTAGGTTGTTAGAACTTCTCTAAATGTTTAATATCTTTATTCCGTCAAAAAGTAAATAAGTGCCAATGCAACTCACCATCCCCCAGCTGACATCCCAGTCTTCTTTACCAAATTCTTAATGATCCATTACAACCTTTACCCAGAAGATTTATTACAATTTACCACCTGGTATTTAAATAACAATCCAAGCCTGGAATTTAAATAATAATCCAAGCCTCATAGTCTCAAAAAAGAAAACTTGGATCATTTAAGTCAAACTGAAGTGAAGTTGCATTTTTTAAATGTGTAATTATTTACTCCTACCAGCGAACAAATCTTTATTTTCTTTCCTGGAATCCTGTTGAACCATAAAATGTTTTTAAATGACGAGCCATGTTTATTAGACTGAGCCACTTTGAGTTTCACGTGCTTATCATATCAAAGTGCTCTTCCGCTCTAATGGGAGAGTTTTGGCTGAGGTCAACAGGAAACGTGTGTGCATCATGTTCCCATTCAGCATGTCACAACAATGGGTAGGGATGAGTTGTTTCTGCTCGAAGGAATTAAATTTACCTGTAATAATTGGGAATAAACTGTTTAAAGTAAATTAACAAGATTATTATTATTATTTTTTTTTTACTGATGATAACTTCTTCATTGCACCATTAGATATTAAAGACTTTTAAAATGGACTATATTAATCGATAATGTTGCAAAAATTACATTCACTATAATAGAACAGTGAAATTACTATGTCCAAAGAGAGTAAATTCCCTTTTTACTTCCCGTTTTTTTTTTTTTTCTCCTCATATCCAATAAAGAAGTAACTAAAAGTTCTTCTTTTTTTTTTTTTTTTCTCCACTCGCTTGTGTTTTTTGGTCAGTGATTCAAAATCAAGTGTGAATGCCCCACAGAAGCACATTTCAAAGGTTGCGCCATACTTCCTGTTACAGTTTGACTGATGACTTTGAGTTGACGTGCCTCTGCTTGTTGAGTTTGCGTCAAACCTCGGTTGACATGACCTTTTTATGTCCAGGTAATTACAATTACCGCATTCGTTGAGCTTGAGGGGAGGCTTTTACTTTTTTTTTTTGGTATTATAATACATCATCATCAGTCATCACATTGCATTATGTCATGATCATGTCTATTGTCATATTTTAGTCAATAATCATTCAAATCCGCTTTATCATCTTATTTGAAGTGATATCTCTTCATTCAATTCAACTTAAATCTATAGTTGCAATTAATTCAAAAATTAAAGTTACTCAATATAGACAAGTTGCCTGAGCGAAACATGGGCACCGCCATCTTTGCCATTTTCTTCCACGGACTTCCGGTTTAGACACAACGACATGAAGTGCGGTTGAAGTAAGCAGTGTGAAGACAAAGTTAAAACTGCAAAATCAAACCAGAGAAACCCACCGAATCTCTATAAATGGATTCAGCACGACATACAGTGGGGCAAATAAGTATTTAGTCATCCACCAATTGTGCAAGTTCTCCTACTTGAAAAGATTAGAGAGGCCTGTAATTGTCTACATGGCTACACCTCGACCATGAGAGACAGAATGTGGGGAAAAAACAGAAAATCACATTGTTTGATTTTTTAAAAAGAATTTATTTCCAAATTAGAGTGGAAAATAAAACATTTGGTCACCTACAAACAAGCAAGATTTCTGGCTGTTAAAGAGGTCTAACGAGGTCTAACGAGGCTCCACTCGTTACCTGTATTAATGGCACCTGTTTTAACTCATCGGTATAAAAAACACTTGTCCACAATCTCAGTCAGTCACACTCCAAACTCCACTATGGCCAAGACCAAAGAGCTGTCGAAGGACACAAGCGACAAAATTGTAGACCTGCACCAGGCTGGGAAGATTGAATCTGCAATAGGTAAAACGCTTGGTGTGGGAGCAATTATTAGAAAATGGAAGATATACAAGACCACTGATAATCTCAATGAGAACTTGCACAATTAGTGGTTGACTAAATACTCATTTGCCCACTGTACATGTGTCTCCGGGACTTTTTGTGCTGTGTGTTCTTCCTTATCACGTCGTTGATCGATCGTGGACAAAATTCTAACAACCTGTGCAACCTCTGGTAACATGAGGTGTAGAATGATATGCTGGCCACTTGAGTGACCAAAATGAGGCTAAATGACAAATAATATTACAGTTGCCGAATGCAGAAGGGCTGACATGGATTTTGTTGTTAGAAGGAAATACTACAAGGTATTTTTCATCTGGTTATAGTTATACTATTATGAGCTGATCACATATGTACATATACAGAGGGGAGAAATAGTATTTGATACACTGCCGATTTTGCTGGTTTTCCCACTTGCAAGCCATGCAGAGGTCTGTAATTTGTATCATAAATTCTCTTCAACTGTGAGGGATGGAATCTAATACAAAAATCCATAAAATCACATTGTATCATTTTTAAATAATAAATTTGTATTTAACTGCATGAAATAAGTATTTGATACATTACCAACTAGTAAATATTTCGGCTCTTAGTTCTTTTTTAAGAACCCCTCCTGTTCTCCACTCATTACCGGAAGTAACTGCACCTGTTTGAACTTGTTACCTGTATAAAAGACACCTGTTCACATGCTCAAACAAACAAACAAACAAACAAACAAACAAACAAACAAACTCCAACCTCTCCACAATGGCCAAGACCAAAGAGCTGTGTAAGGACATCAGGGATAAAATAATAGACCTGCACAAGGCTGGGATGGGCTACAGGAAAATAAGCAAGCAGCTTGGTGAGAAGGTAACAACTGTTGGAGCGACTATTAGAAAATGGAAGAAGTTCAAGTTGACGGTCAATCTGCCTCGTTCTGGGGCTCCATGCAAGATCTCACCTCGTGGGGCATCACTGATCATGAGGAAGGTGAGGGATCAGCCCAGAACTACACGGCAGGACCTGGTCAATGACTTGAAGAGAGCTGGAACCACAGTCTCGAAGAAAACCATCAGAAACACATTACGCCGTCATGGATTAAAATCCTACAGCGCACGTAAGGTCCCGCTGCTGAAGCCAGTGCATGTCCAGACACGCCTGAAGTTTGCCACTGACCATCTGGATGATCCAGAGGAGCAATGGGAGAAGGTCATGTGGTCAGATGAGACCAAAATTGAACTTTTTGGTCTAAACTCGGCTCGTCGTGTTTGGAGGAAGAAGAAGGTTGAGTACAACCCCAAGAACACCATCCCAACCGTGAAACATGGAGGAGGAAACATCATTTTTTGGGGCTGCTTCTCTGCCAAGGGTACAGGACGACTGCACCGTACTGAGGGAAGGATGGATGGGGCTATGTATCGCCAGATCTTGGCTGACAACCTCCTTCCTTCAGTGAGAGCCCTGAAGATGGGTCGTGGCTGGGTCTTCCAGAATGACAACGATCCAAAGCACACAGCCAAGGCAACTAAAGAGTGGCTCCGTAAGAAGCATCTTAAGGTCCTGGAGTGGCCTAGCCAGTCACCAGATCTGAACCTGATAGAAAATCTATGGAGGGAGCTGAAAGTCCTTTGTTGCCCGGCAAAAGCCCCGAAACCTGAAGGCTCTGGAGAAGATCTGCATGGAGGGGTGGGCCAAAATCCCTGCTGCAGTGGTGTGCAAACCTTGTCAAGGACTACAAGAAACGTTTGGTATCTGTAATAGCCAGTGTTGTTAATAACGGCGTTACAATATAACGGCGTTACTAACGGCGTTATTTTTTTCAGTAGTGGGTAATCTAATTAATTACTTTTCTCATCTTGGCAACGCCGTTACCGTTACTGAGGACGGAAAGGCATGCGTTACTATGCGTTACTATATTGGTCGAAAAGTCTGAGGGAGACGGACTCACCTAGACGACAGAGCAGAGCAGGAGTGGGGAGGAAGCTAGAAAGTTGTGACGCCAAGCAAACGCGATGCTAGGTAGCTCCAATAATACATGTTGTAGCCGATAGCCTACAAACTACGCCCGCATGTTATGGTAGATATGGTAGACATGGTAGATAACACATGTACTGTGATATAGATATAACTAGATGCAAAATGACAGACATGGCACTAAATGCGTTAGTAGACAGCGCCATCTTAAAGCAGTACTTTTTAGGACGGCTCTGTTGTAGAGAACCTTCCTAGTGAACCCAAGTAACTTTTTATCTAAAATACTTCTAAATCGGCAAAATCTTGACTTGAATCTATCTTTAAATGATGAAACAGTTTTAAAACTTTCATATGTCGAAAGTAGAGAGAAGGGAACTAATGCAATAATGGGAGCAATTTTAACAACTTTTAACAGTTGATTCAGGGTAAAGGGTAAATTAGGGTAAAGAATTGGGCTCGGGCCGATTTTACCAAATACCTTTTTTTTTTTTTGGGAGGAAAAAAAAAGAAGTAATTATCACCAATTACATTGCCAAGTAACTAATTACTCTTACATTCAGGTAATTGAGTTACTAACGCAATTACTATTTGGGAGAAGTAATTTGTAACTGTAATTAATTACTTTTTTTCAGTAAGATTAACAACACTGGTAATAGCAAACAAAGGTTTCTGTACCAAATATTAAGTTCGATTTTTGTGATGTATCAAATACTTATTTCACGCAATAAATGCAAATGTATTATTTAAAAATCATACAACATGATTTTCTGTTTTTTTGTATTAGATTCTGTCCCTCACAGTTGAAGAGAACTTATGATACAAATTACAGACCTCTACATGCTTTGCAAGTGGGAAAACCAGCAAAATCGGCAGTGTATCAAATACTTGTTCTCCCCACTGTAAACACAAATAGTATGTCATTCTTTTTTATTGCAGATACTGACCGCAATAAAACTCTTGGACAACATGATTCCATATCTTGTTTTATTTAAAACAATTGGTGCATGTGCTAAACAGGTCAATAAATCACAATTTATAAAATTATTAGAAAAATATTAACAAAGGTGGAGCATAAGTCGAGCCTTCCATTATCAAAGTAGAATGCACGTAGTCTCGATATATGTCCATTAACGTACAGTAAGTGTTGTTGTGAAGCACATCAAGTTATCTTCCCTTGCCTAACAGCGTTTTCCACCTGTAAACAAACGAAGAAAAACTTACTACACTTGCATTTATGCATTTATGTTATAAGCCCATGTATGACTTGTAGTAGATGACTGTTTGTCTTCCATTTCTTTATCGTTGTATAACTAGATTTAGCAAAGCTAATGATATCTCACCTGTCACTAAAAACACAGAATTGAAGTCAAATTGAACATAATTGTGTCATTCTACACGTACTGATTAGCAACAAGCTAGCAGCAGATAGCATGTGTTGCAGCCAGAACGGTCAGTGGCGCCTCCAGAAATTTTTCACAGGGGTGGCCAGATGGGGCCACTTAAAATCTTGGGGTGGCCAAAACTAAAAGCCATAATTTCAGGTTTTCATTATATTATTGCAATAAAAAGGTCAGGGGAAAACTATCAGAAAGACTTAAGGACACGGCTACTGATATACTTTGGTGTATTGTGTAATATGATTTAATGTGAATGTCCATAACTGTCCAGTCAACATTTTGATTTCCACAACAATTCTGTTTTATTGTGTTATGTATATATTAGGCATAAGGTGTACATTTAACTAGGGCTGTCAAACGATTAAAATTTTTAATTGAGTTAATCACAGCTTAAAAATTGATTAATTGTAATTAATCACAATTCAAATCATGTCTAAAATATGGCATATTTTTCTGTAAATTATTGTTGGAATGGGAAGATAAGACGGATATACAGTATACGTTCAACATACTGTACGTAAGTACTGTATTTGTTTATTATTACAATGAATGACGGGACACGGGGCGCGGGGCCGATAAATAGGGGGCCTGCGTTGTTGGCTAGGCCGTCAAAGCAATCACAGACAAAAAGCTTTTTTCTTTGAAAATTCTTGTGAATAAATGCTTGAATCCCCAAATTTACCATAGAATACGGACGTAAAATAGTCTCGATTTCTTGGTTAAAAGCAAAAAAAAAAGTTCAGGTAGCATTTGTTTTACGTAAGTATGTCTTTAAAGTCACTGTGACGCCACCTGACCACAACAAAGGGCTTTTTACGTTGAAATTCTTGTGAACAAATACTTAAATCCCTGAATTATATATAGATATGGACGTAAAACAGTCTCGATTTTTGGTTGAAAGCAAAAGAAACCGTGCAGGTCGCATTTATTTTACGTAAATATATCGAATGTGCGGCTCATCTTTAAGTTCACTGTGGCACCGCCTTACCACAACAGAGAGCTTTTTACGATGAAATTCTCCTGAATAAATGCTTAAATCCTTGAATTCTTTATTAATATGGACGTTAAACAGTCTCGATTCTTGGTTGAAAGCAAAAAAAAAAAAAAAAACCCAAAAAACGTGCAGGTCGCATTTATTTTACGTAAATATGTCAAAAATGCGGCTCGTCTTTATCACTGTGGCGCCGCCTTACCGCAACAAAGAGCTTTTTAGGTTGGAATTCTCTTGAATAAATGCTTAAATCCCTGAATTCTTTATAGATATGGACATAAAACAGTCAATGTGCACGTAGCATTTATTTTACGTAAAATATTGTGAACTACGATGCTAATACCTTAGCGGCTAATTTCTCCATTTTTTTCATAATGTTTCAAAATGCATGAATGGTACGAAAAAATATAGTAATTACCTTGAATCCTCGAACAAATCACTACTGAGACAATCCTTCCTGTTTGTATGTGGTACAGCTTTCGTACTTTTTTTACCGAAATCCACCGTTAGTTCGCTGCGTTCGTGTGCTTGTGTATATAGCTCCTCTTGCTGTGGGTGGCCCTCTGCTTGAAGGAGTTGTGCAGTGCATGGTCGAGCTGACCCGTCCATAAAGATGATGTCTCATGTACTCACCATTTATGAACGGTTTTCCACGCTTTATTATTTCCCGGGTTGCAACAAAACTTGCAGCAGTAGTGAAGTTGGCAATGCAATCCACTTCTTAAATTTATTTTTACGCTCCTCTGAGTTCTTCAGGAGTTATGTGATGAAGTAGAATCGCACTTTTTCTCTCACTCCCAACTGGGCACTCAGCTTCAAATGTAGCATGCCTTCACTGGAAATGTCTTTCCACATGACTCTTTTTGTTATTTGACAACTTCTCGCCACAGAGTAAACATTCAGGCAACTCTTCCGCATTGGCAATGAATGCAAATGATTTGGTCCAAGAAACATTGAATCCTCTGTTCTCTTCAGTTATTTTTCTTTTTTTCCCTTTCGGATCCATTGCCCTCCACACAGCCGCCGGTTTGTTTACAGTAATTACCTAGCTGGCATCCCGCCCTGCTGATAGAAACGTGTGTCGCAGGCTATGACTCAAATCGTCGTTGACAGAAATAATGAAATTTAATATTTATTCTACACATTTTTACAGCATTAGAAAACATTAAGAATGTTTGTGTCACTTTTGTCCTCTTACAGAAACCATATCAAAACAAAAAATATATTTCCCTCCCCCATCTTTTTTCATTTTCAAACATTTTTGAAAATGCTCCAGGGAGCCACTAGGACAGCACTAAAGAGCCGTATGCGGCTCTCAAAACACGGGTTGCCGAACCCCGTCTTAGCCCCACGCTTACTCTTACTTACGTGGCTATGACGGGACTTGGCCATTACCAAGGAAATAGGGTGGAAAAGAATAAGGTTAGACAGTAAAAGTCAGTTCAAAGTGTGTGTTCAGAGTGTGAGGAGGTTCCAAGCAATACAGTTTTTTTTCATCATTTCCACTTCCAGTCAGGAAATATGGCCTGTCTACCAAGGCCAGCTGATTGGCGTTGTTTGGGTTGGCAGCACTAGACGTCTTCTTCTGCTGCAAGTGTGTATGTATCGTTTCCAATGTTTATCAAGATAATCAAATTTAATTCGCCTCCATTTGCCAGGCCAAGCCAGATGCCTGCTTCATGTTCCAAAGAAGGTGGGACGATGGTAATACAAGTGTGGGAAAGTTTCAGGGGGCCCAAAATAACATTACTGTAGTTTAAAATTCTGCAGGTATACCTATCAATAGTTGACTGGTGATATTCGTAAAAAAGGGTTTTTGTTGTTGACAAGCCATCAAATGGAGACATGTTCGTCTATTTTTCTTTGTAGTACGTATATTCATCTGAGGAAATGTATCTTTTAATCCGAATATTTTGCATAAGGACTGAGTTTACCACTTAATCATGCCTGTTCATATCAAGCACACAATGAATTAGTTTTGTAAATCATTTTGTACATTTTATAGCTAGGATCTGAGAGAAAAATAGATGGCAAACATGTCAACCATTCCAATCAACATATAAGGATGTATTACAACATTTTAGTCATTGGATTTAATAAGTGATAATTACTGATTGGTTAGTGTGCCTTACACATTTATACTGTAAATCAAATTACCTTACTTTCCCTCCATGTTGTGAATACCCACACGATTGCCAATAATTCCAGATTGTGCAAGATCTGCACGAGTTGATTCATGTGTGGCTTTATAAAAGGAGGAGCTCTTTCTCTTCAGCACAGGATTCAAACAATAGAGCTCAAAAGAAACTGAGAAAAGCAAAGAGAAGGAAGGACCACAAGTCAACAAACTGCATTGTCACTTCTTCGGCTACTTTTTTGAACAGCAATTAATTTTTTTTTTTTTTTTAATTTTGAGCTCCTGCAGAATTTAACAAGAAAATGACAAGCAAAGTAATCCTCAGTGCTTTGGTGGTCTTGCTGGTTTCTGTGGCCACCAGTGAAGGTAATCTTAAAAAAATGTTATTGCATATTTTAACTTGTCATTGCATGCAGATTGGTTGTTGGATTCTCAAGTGTTGCATTTAACCACATGCTCTGATTCCCTTGCAGGAATGAATGTCAGAAGCTTGGGAGTTGATCTGCATTGCCGCTGTATCCAAACGGAGACCAGAACCATTGGCCGCCACATCGAAAAGGTGGAGCTGATCCCCGCAAACTCCCACTGCGAGGACACTGAGATCATGTAAGAACTTGTTCCCAGTTCTGATGCAAACCAGACTTTTTGGAGTAGGGTCATCGTCCTTCCATATTTGCTTTTTCTAACGGAACCCATGTTTCTTGCTTACAGTGCTACCCTTAAAACTACGGGCCAAGAGGTGTGCCTTGACCCCAAGGCTCCATGGGTGAAGAAAGTCATCGAGAGGATCCTTAATAAGTAAGTTACACCTCCATAATCTCATAAACTCTAATATGGAAGCTGTATAAAAATGCTGTCTACATGAAGCAGGCAGTGAATGCAAACTACTCAATGATGTAAAGCTGAATCAAAAAGTTAAACAAAAGCATATCCTTGTGTTTTTTCAGCAGCAAAAGGCGGTGAGCTGCCTCGCGAAGGGGGAAGAATGCTCCACGTGCTGGTTTTGCAAAAGCGGAAGAACCAAATAGATTCATTTGATTAAGGACTCAGCTGATTTCAAAACGGAATCGAACATCTTATTAGGGCAACTGTTCAAGCTACCAACAGACACGTCGTGTTTGCATCAAGCATAGTTTATTTTCAAGCGCGTACCTGTTTGGACACTCACACTGTCTGTATTGCAGCCTTTAACTTCAGATGAGCTTCTATGAACTGTTACTATAACTATTGCTTTAATTTATGCTGAACATATTGAATGTATTTATCATTTGTAAAAATGTATATATTTGAATGCAATTGTTTTTGTATTTTTTACTACAACTTGTTGATGCAATAAAATGAACAAATTAAAATATATTTTGCTTCCCTTTTTATGTATCAAGTACTACTTCGAGCAAAAATGTATTTCGGAAGATGATTAGGTGAAAATGTACTGGGATTCTATGGACAACAGGCCAGATGCTATAGATAAGTATTAGGCAAGAAAACAAGTAGCGACAACAATTTCTTTGAAGGTGTTATATATGTTCCTAAATAGAACTTTACAGTATAGGACTTAGAAAAATTAACTACCAGATCACTACGACCTTTTCAGATTTGCCATAAATGGGATTTTCATTGCAATTCACTATTATATGTTTGACTAATCTCAACACAATGCATTCTTGCTTTTGATTGTAAGGTCATAAAATCTGAAATTCTAGAGAATGTATAAATATTTTTCAAAGTATTTTACATACATATTGGAATTAAGAACATTTGATTTTGCCGTTAGGTGGTGCTGTCTACAAGATGTTTTAAAGCCCGCATGCTCATCAAATGTACATTACATTTTAAAACAATGTGAGCTTTCCCATTCAAGTTGAAACAGTTTTTGTTGTCACAGGAATAGCATACATAAAAAAATAATAAAAAGGGTAACTTTTCACCATCATCATCATCATCATCATCTTTAAAATTAAAAACTCAATGTCTGAAGCCAATCTGATAAAATTAGGGCTGTCAAACGATTAAAATTTTTAATTGAGTTAATTACAGCTTAAAAATGAATTAATCGTAATTAATCGCAATTCAAACCATCTATAAAATATGCAATATTTTTTTGTAAATTATTGTTGGAATGGAAAATAAGACACAAGACGGATATAGACATTCAACATACGGTACATAAGTACTGTATTTGTTTATCATAACAATAAATCAACAAGATGGCATTAACATTATTAACATTCTGTTAAAGCGATCCATGGATAGAAATACTTGTAGTTCTTAAAAGATAAATGTTAGTACAAGTTATAGAAATTTTATATTAAAACCCTTCTTAATGTTTTCGTTTTAATAAAATTTGTAAAATTTTCAATCAAAAAATAAACTAGTAGCCCGCCATTGTTGATGTCAATAATTACACAATGCTCATGGGTGCTGAAGCCCATAAAATCAGTCGCACCCAAACGCCAGTAGAGGGCGACAAAACCCCAAAAAACACAAGTAACAAGTGGACATTGCACTGTGCTGTCATTTTAATCTGTTTGAGCGGGGCATGTGCGTTAATTGCATCAAATATTTTAACGTGATTAATTTAAAAAAATAATTACCGCCAGTAAACGCGTTAATTTTGACAGCCCTATTTAAAATATGACAGAAAAAAAAAATACAAGTCACTCGTTAACTATTTACTGGGGGCGATACTGATACAAGTTTCTGGAAATTTTACAATAAAC
This sequence comes from Corythoichthys intestinalis, assembly GCF_030265065.1. Lineage (NCBI taxonomy): Eukaryota > Metazoa > Chordata > Actinopteri > Syngnathiformes > Syngnathidae > Corythoichthys > Corythoichthys intestinalis. The sequence goes on from NC_080402.1 coordinate 25,378,175, forward strand.
CTCGAAATACAGTATATATTCTGACAGGCCTGATGTGTGTCCAAAGATTTACGAGTTTTTGCATATTTATATAGTTTTCTTGGCAAACTGTGCAATACAAACATCATGAAGGCCTTAAGATTCTTTAGCGCCTTTAGCTACCCATAGCAACGCAAAATTGAAGATGAGCTCTTGATAATGTCTCATTTACATCTCTGAGAAGTGAATCAGTACTAATCAAGCAACAATCGAGACCTGAGTGATTTTCTCAGTTTTCACTAATTTGTCTCGTAAGAAGTAAGTCTCGCAGTGAGCATTGCGTGAGAAGGTTTGGAGAAATAATTCCAGTGGCATGATTTCTCAGTTATGTCTCACAGCTGTCTCCTTTCCAGATCTCACCAAGGGACAACTATGAGATCTTGTGTTGATCTCAAAGTCGTCTCAATTTTATCTCCTTACTTGGACTCATTATCTCAGTGAAAGATATGGATGAGCAAAATATTTTATTTCTTAAACTTGCCTCAAAGCTGCCTCGTTCCTTATCTTGCCAAGCAGCCCATAATACACATGCCAGTTACAAATATTTGTCAATTCGATCTCCCTGTAGTCTGTAATTGCTCATTTTGGGTTCTCAAAATTATTTTATTATAAAAGGGTATTATCTGCTATGTCATGGTTCATTTACACAGTGTCATGATAAAATTGATTCCTGACAAGCTGTACATTTTGCAGCATCTTATTTGAATAATACAACAAATCTACATTACATTCTCTTAATGTTTCAAAACCTTTCAAGTGTATTTGGGAGATGTGCAACAAACACAATCTTGGCATTGCTGTGAATTTTATGAAAACAACTTTATCTAATATTTGGTCCAAAGAAATGACTGTTTTGGCAATTTTTTTTTTTTTTTTTTAAAAAGGGGAACAACATGATTACAAGAAAAACCTGCAAACTCAATTGTATTACTAAGCCCATTTGCCACATGACTGTTCTGAGGAAATACTTACTCCATACTTTCTTTGCCCTTCACTAGAAAATAAAACAGTGCAATTGTTTCTTCTTTTGTTTTTTCCCATATTGCTCTGATGTAAAAAAATTCCCCATAGCTTGTGCCCTGTGAAATATCATTTCCAATTTCAAATCTATACCCGAACCCTCAAGTCTTTCTAATGTAGAGTGGTGAACTATATCCAGTTCAAATTGACAAGATGCTCTATAGAGTGTAGTCCCACACAAATTGTTTTCCTGACAGAAAATATCATCTCTTGTTAGATGTGTGTAAAATTCTGTTATTGCACTTCCTGGATTTATAATTTGTGAAATTGGGTTTGACTGCTTGGACAATCTGCATAGGTATACAGTGGGGCAAATAAGTTTTTAGTCAACCACCAATTGTGCAAGGTCTCCTACTTGAAAAGATTAGAGAGGCCTGTAATTGTCAACATGGGTAAACCTCAACCATGAGAGAGAATGTGGAAAAAAAAAACAGAAAATCACATTGTTTGATTTTTAAAGAATTTATTTCCAAATTATAGTGGAAAATAAGTATTTGGTCACCTACAAACAAGCAAGATTTCTGGCTGTCAAAGAGGTCTAACTTCTTCTAACGAGGTCTAACGAGGCTCCACTCGTTACCTGTATTAATGGCACCTGTTTTAACTCATTATCGGTATAAAAGACACCTGTGCACAAGTTCAGTCAGTCGCACTCCAAACTCCACTATGGCCAAGACCAAAGAGCTGTCGAAGGACACCAGAGACAAAATTGTAGTGCACCAGGGTGAGAAGACTGAATGTGCAATAGGTAAAACGCTTGGTGTAAAGAAATCAACTGTGGGAGAAATTATTAGAAAACGGAAGACATACAAGACCACTGATAATCTCCCTCGATCTGGGGCTGCATGCAAGATCTCACCTCGTGGAGTCAAAATGATAACAAGAACGGTGAGCAAAAATCCCAGAACCACACGGGTGGACCTAGTGAATGACCTACAGAGAGCTGGGACCACAGTAACAAAGACTACTATCAGTAACACAATGCGCCGCCAGGGACTCAAATCCTGCACTGCCAGACGTGTCCCCCCGCTGAAGCCAGTACACGTCCAGGCCCGTCTGCAGTTCACTAGAGAGCATTTGGATGATCCAGAAGAGGACTGGGAGAATGAGTTATGGTCAGATGAAACCAAAATAGAACTTTTTGGTAGAAACACAGGATCTCGCGTTTGGAGGAGAAAGAATACTGAATTGCATCCGAAGAACACCATACCCACTGTGAAGCATGGGGGTGGAAATATCATGCTTTGGGGCTGTTTTTCTGCAATGCGACCAGGACGACTGATCTTTGTAAAGGAAAGAATGGATGGGGCCATGTATCCAGAGATTTTGAGTGAAAATCTCCTTCCATCAGCAAGGGCTTTGAAGATGAGACGTGGCTGGGTCTTTCAACATGAAAATGATCCCAAACACACAGCCAGGGCAACAAAAGAGTGGCTTCGTAAGAAGCATTTCAAGGTCCTAGAGTGGCCTAACCAGTCTCCAGATCTCAACCCCATAGAAAATCTGTGGAGGGAGTTGTAAGTCAAAACATCACTGCTCTAGAGGAGATCTGCATGGAGGAACGGGCCAAAATACCAGCAACAATGTGTGAAAAGCTTGTGAAGAGATACAGAATACGTTTTGCCTCCGTTATTGCCAACAAAGGGTACATAACAAAGTATTGAGATGAACTTTTGGTATTGAACAAATACTTATTTTCCACCATGATTTGCAAATAAATTCTTTAAAAATCAAACAATTTAATTTTCTGTTTTTTTTTTCACATTCTGTCTCTCATGGTTGAGATGTTGACAATTACAGGCCTCTCTAATATTTTCAAGTGGGAGAACTTGCACAATTAGTGGTTGACTAAATACCTATTTGCCCCACTGTATATTTTGTGCGCCATGTATGAGCCTTAAAAAATAGCCATTTTTGTGTTGAAAAAGAAAACATGAATGTGTCCACAATTGGCCAAGAGCCCTGACACTGTCCGCTAGTTGTCCGCTCATATCCCTCCACATAGATATTAGCCATTTGAGAACAAAGGTTCCACAGTAGTTTCTCTTCATGATCAATCTGTTCAACTGTTATGAATTCCAATAACCAAATGAAAATGGCTTCACTTAGTAGAAGGAAGTGATTGTAGTAGTGTTTTAAGAATTCCTCAGTAAACAACAGGTCCAATATAGATTAAAATATCATGATATTTTAATGTTTTGAAAACATTCTATGAGATGCTACTGATCGATGGTATCGAGTTGAGGATGGGGGAGTGAGATCCACAAATCTTCTGTCAATTTCTTTTGCATTTTTTGCCATGCTGAAGCGCTGACGGGAAAATTCTGAACAAAATTACAGATGCATCGAAAGGCGCATTACTCCAAGAAGGACTGAGTGCATCTAATCAATGGCAGTACCTTCGATAAGTTAACTCTTAAGTTTGCTTAAACAACAGAGTCCCTTCACCCCTTTAACAGTTGTTTTGGTCTCGTTTGCAGTTGTCAAATCAAGAGCAAACTTTTCATTTGTGCGCAGTGGCCCCTTTGGATCTCCATGCTGGTATGGAAATGCGTGGTTATGCCCCCATTCTTCGGTCCACATGGTCTCTCCTGCCTGCTCACATTTATGACATCCAAATTTACCATTGTATTGCACCTGAATTAAGGACTACAGCTTTAGCAGGCAAGTCTCATGTTCCAGCAATGGTGAGCACTTTACATACAAAGGGGTCGGCTTTCAACTCTGCAGGTTGCACAAGAATTCCATTGTCTGCAAGTTTGTTCAGTGTGCAAGTTAGTGGTTTAGGAAATGTGGACATGGTGGGTTTTGAATCACCGTAACAAAGTCCAGCAAATATCATATTCTCTCTCTTTGTGCGTTCAATGAAGCGCAATTCATTGATAATACACTAAAAAGGCCACAATGAAAACTTGGACAATTTGAAAATTAATACCCCATCAGTGTTCCAAGTAAGTGAGATTTTCTTAGGGTCACAAGTTGCTTTTAAACGTCTGCAGAATATACAGTATATCTTCTATATTTTTGGGATTCCTCTTACTCCTGCCAAATCTAAAGTTCATAATTTTTTTCCCAAAAACCTGGCTTGAGAAACGGTGACTTAATTTGCGCCTCAATTGGAACCTCGATGAAAGATGAGGATGGTTCTTCTGACACACTGGTCCCACAAGACAGACATTTTAACTGTTCACCTAATGATCCAAAACAAGTACTGCAAAAACTATGCATTATAATAGGGGATGATGAAAAGTGGGAGAAAAAAAAGTATTTGGACGTCTTTATGCTGTTAAAGCAGTCTTGTATTCAAACTATCTGGAAAAAGCAACTTGAGCATTATAAACTGGTAAACTAGTTGGTAAACTAGTTCTACTTTTACTTCTCCTTGGAGGAGAACAAAAAGAAACATGAGATTTCTTTTTTTTTTTTTTTTATTAGGCAGTACTATGATTATTCTTTTACATTGGTGTCTTTGATCCTGGAGTCTTATCAAGCTTCTATTAATTCTTTTCTTTAAGAGATATGAACCTCTTGAGTTGTAACAGCTTTTTTTTTTTGTGTGTGTACTGACAGGCAATTAAAGTTTGCGGCACTGCCAAAGCCATGCCCTTTGCTTTATGTTTGCCAGCTATTCTGACAAATGTTCAGGCGGAGTTGCTCTTTATGCTAGGTCCAGTACATTGAAATGTAAAATACAAGCTTATTGGCTCCATGGAAGGCACGATAGAAAATTTTAATTGGCTACGTATTTCTTCAAGCCGTTACTTTTTTATACACACGACATTTACGATTAAAACATAAAAAAAAAAAAAAAAAAAAGAAAAATCATCCTAGTTTCCCATGCCCATTTACAATAACTCGCAATCTTTACTGTAAAGCTTTCTCGAGGTACTTCTGCCAAAATTTCAGTTGGCACACTACTTTGAAATGTTGATTTCCTGTTGCTATTAGGTCGTGCAAAATGTAAAACAACAACGTTCATATAGGAGAGGGGTCTTAAACTTGAGGCCCAGGGGCCATTACTATACTCAGGGGTGCACATAAGTGGTCCGCATGCGCGCATGCGTATTGGACGTAGACAAACGTGCTGGCCCTCAACGCTTTTGCGTACCGATTGCTGACCACTGTATTTGCGGCGGACATGAGAAAAAAGACAATCAATTCTCAAAATGTCAAAGAGGCAGGCCCCACTGAGTTATTATTTCTGTGTTCCCCTAACACGTCAAAAGACAGACAGACGACAAAGACGTCACCGGAGCTATCGAAAAAAAGGACTTTTGCTGAAAAGTGGCTGCAGGAGGTAACATGGCAAGAAGCAAATAATGCTTGCACGGAAATTTGGTGCCAAATTTGCCGTGAGAATCCCAATGTCGCTGATAAGAGCAGCGCATTTTATATAGGGTCAAATAATTTTAGCCATCCAAACTTTGAAAAGCACAAAAAAAACAGAGCATGTGGCAATGTGGCGATGTCAGAGAGGACCTCACTCACCCTATGGACAAGTGGCGGAATAAAGTTAATGAAGAACAGCGCTGTAATTCCCTCTCGAGTTGAAATGACGAACCAAGCTGTTTCTCTTTTACGGGCTTTAATCACAGAACTTGAATTGTCTTGACAATGCCGTGACTATGCCTTGACAATGCGGTGACAATGCCGTGAGAACTGAACAATACAGATAAAAATATACATAAAGTCAGTTCAGACAAATATATCCATTAAGTCAGATCATTTTCATACAGCACAGATAAATATATACATGAAGTTAAATTATATTCACACAGAAACATAAAACAACATGAATACATAACTACACTAACAGAAACTAAGTCAATTAACGCAAACTAACAAATAACACAAACTAAATTACCTCATTGGCCGCTTTACTCCAGAGGAAATTAGTTCAGCTTCAATTCTTCGATGCACTATGCACTTGAGATGTTTCCTTGTTGATCTTAATCAGAGGTACTGAAAAGTTGTCTGTACTCTAGTAGTGTTCATCAGATAATAAGCCGATGCAACGCTTAATAGTGCCCCTGTCAACTTGCGACAGTGAACTTTAGTTCCCACCCCATATCAAAGAAACTAAATGCTTCACATTACATGGCCAGATCAAAGAGTAAATTATTTATTTCTTTATTCTGCCTAAATGGCAGCTACAAGCGCCATGCACGGACAAACGTGTTTTTGCTCTCATTTCACAAAGCTAAATATGCACGTTCAGTGAGCTCTTATGAGGAGGACATCCCACTTTTACAAAGGCTTGGAGTTAATGTGGGAGCCGCATAATGCCCTTTATTTTGGATTAGTGCTTTTATGTTTATTTCTTTACATTTCACTTCAAAGTAATGGCAATTTTTTTGTTCCAGTTGATGTTAATCAAGCGTTAATTGTTAATATAATTAATTAAAGGAAATTGGCTCTAAGTAAAGCTTGTCATAATTTTATTGCATCAGGCGGGTCGGCTCTCAAGCTCAATGAGGACCAAGTCACATCTCCAGGTCCTCATCTGAGAACCTGGGCAAAAAAAATATGTGCACCCCTGACTATATTCATATAGGAGAGGGACCAAATGTGGCACACGTGACAATATTTTTGCAGCACCCCCCCCCCCCCCCCCCCCTTTGATATTCAATTGCAATATTAATGCTATTTGCACATATTTTGTGACGGTCAATTAAAAAAAAAAAAAAAAAATATATATATATATATATATATATATATATATATATATATATATATATATATATATATATATGTGACTTGGTCCTCATTGAGCATGAGAGCCGACCCGCCTGATGCGATAAATTTATGACAAGCTTTACTTAGAGCCAATTAACTTTAATTAATTATATTAACAGTTAATGCTTGATTAACATCAACTGGCACAACAAAATTGCCATTACTTTGAAGTGAAATGTAAAGAAATAAGAAGCACCAATTCAAAATAAAGGGCATTATGTGGCTCCCACATTAACTCCAAGCCTTTTTAAAAGTGGGATATCCTCCTCATAAGACCTCATTGAACGTGCATGTTTAGCTTTGTAAAATGCGAGCAAAAACACGTTTGTCAGTGCATGTCGCTGTTCATTACCTTTATTCCGCCACTTGTCCATAGGGCGAGCGGGGTCCTGTTTGACATCGATAGTTTGCTTAATTGCCACATGCTCTCTTTTTTTTTTCGTGCTTTTCAAAGTTTGGATGGCTGAAATTCTTTGACCCTACATAAAATGCGCTGCTCTTATCGGCGACATTGGGATTCTCACGGCACATTTTGTACCGCATTTCCGTGCGAGCATCATTTGCTTCTAGCCATGGTACCTACTGTAGCCACTTTTCAGCAAAAGTCCTTTTTTTCAGTAGCTCCGGTGACGTCTCTGTCGTCTGTCTGTCTTTTGACGGGGGTGGGGGAACACGGAAATAATTTAGTGATGGCCAAATGAAGCCTCATGAAGCAATGAAGCTTTGCAGCCAATTGGTTTGCACATGTAGCAAAGCTTCATGCTGCTTCATTTACCCTATGGCGCCATCAAGTGGTCTAGAAGCCCAAGAGGTCAACATTGTTAAGAATTCAATGGCTATTTGCTTAAGACAAAGATATGAATGTGCTTGTGTTAGTAATTTAGTATGTGAACAAAATACAACAAGTGCTAAGGGTAATTTGTTATTCATTTTTATTTAGAAACAATAGCTTTCCCACAGTGGCTGGCTTTAAACAGTTTCTTTTTTTTTGGAAAATATTTCACCAGCTTTAGAAAATATTCTTTCACAAGGCACAGATGAAGCTGGGGTGCAGAGAAATGTGAGTGCCAGTTTATATAAATCTGGGTAGGTATTCTTTTGTGCCTCCCAGTACACTAATGGATTGTTCATTCTGTTGATGTTTGGTTCAGATAGGTACACACACACACTCACATTTATATTAAAGTAGTTTTTCTCCCTTACCTTATTGAAAGCAATCAAATCAAAATGTTCCCATACAGGGGAGGATCGCTCTTCGGACAAGGCTCGAAAAAAGATTGCACTGGTTGCACTGTTGCGCACAGATGTAACAAGTACAGGAGCCCGAAATCCACAAAATGTGAGATAACAGGCGATCGCCATTGCGTTCTGCAACGAATTTATACCGTAGTCTGTCCTGTTTTTGCAATGTGTGCCAAACGTTGGATCACTTCCGAAGTACTCACGAGCCGCCGGCGAGGCTTCCCACGTCATCATTTCCGGGTTTTGCCAAAATGAAGCGCGCCTCGCTACAAGCTTCGTGGAAACCCCCCTCCCATTACTCGACACAAGCTTCGGAACCTCGGCTCATTTCGTCCCATCACTAAAGTAATTACTCAGTGTGGCCTGCCTCTTCAAAATTTTGAGAAGTTATTTTCTCGTGTCCGCCGCAAATACAGTGGTCAGCCATCGGTACGCAAAAGCGTATGGAAGCCGTTGAGGGCCAGCGCATTTGTCTACGTCCAGTACGCATGCGCGCATGCGGACCACTTATGTGCACCCCTGTATATACTGAATTAATTAATGGAAGGATCCATTTTGAGAAGAAAAAAAAAAACTTAAATAGTAATGAGTAAAAAATAATTTAAAAAATGCAAGAAAGTATTGAGTAATAAAAAATAAATAATTCTAATTAAAATTATTTTTAGACATTAAACTTCAAAAGAAAAAGAAACACATTTCAATAGACTGAAAAAAGAAGACTACATACATAAATTCAAATAAGTGTGGCCTGTGAGTATTTTGCTCTGTGAATTTTATTTATTTTGTTTGTTTTATTTAAAAAATATTGTGACCTGACACAGCATAACTCAATTGCTGCCACTGATGGCAATAGAGGTCCAATCCATTTCTGGGAAGGGTCGGAAGTGATCGAATGATTGAATGATGGCCCCATCCCCTCCCAGCTGAAATGGATTGGACATCTATTGCCGTTAGTAGGTGCTTTCAATATCTATTTCCCTTTTTTGCTAGCCACTACAACACATGTTCTGTGACCATAGGCGGAGTTTGACTTTTGTGGCAGGAGGACAAAATATGTTGATGACCCCGAAACGCGGTGTCAGCAATAAAATTAACTTGCAAGATATATGTTCGGTTAGTAGTTTAGCCCTTGCTAGTAAATACAGGCATCCCAGCTATGTGGGTGTGCGTGCGTGTGTGAGTGCGCGTGTTTTTCTGCGGAGAAGTAGACGCCGATTTTTGCGTTCCATGGAGATGTGCAATTTAATGCCAAGTTTTTTTCAGTCACTCACACCGTCGCGAAATGAATCCTCACCGTAGTAACGTAGTAAGTTTGAAAATGGCGGCAGGCAAAGAAGGAGATGGCATTTTTTTTTTTTTTGACTGAATATTCCAGCCAGGAATATTTATAATCATACAATGAAAATGAGCGTTTTTTGTTTTCCATCATTTTTTAGGGGAATTCTAAATCAGGCTGCTTAGGACAGCTACGCTTTTGGTCAAGGACGTTGCCAGCTGAATATGGTACACCCGGTTATGGCTCTGTTGAACAATTATCGTCTTTAGTGTGACAAATGGAAACTCCGCTCAACGATTTGACGGTTTTCTCTGGTGTTTCACAGTCCACATTTTCAATTCTTGTTTCTTGCTCAGTAGTTGTTGAAGGTTTGAAAAAAATTGAGCACATCAATCTTATTTCTTCTGTCCTCAGCAGGTTTTGGCTAAGTTAAGCAAATCGTCTCTAAGGTACTAGTCACATGATCTGTTTGAAAATTAATTTTGAACCATTATAAAAATATTTTTTTTGTTCATTTCATTAATTTTTGTTGGTGTTTTTTTTGCTTTACAACTTTTATAGACAACATTTTACCAGCAAAGTCTTAATTTTAAATTAATATATAGGAAAGTCAATTATATGCTATTACATTTTTGGCCACTAGGGGGGGCTATGCCACCTGGCCTAATTCTCCGCTTATGTCTGTGACTTGAGCCGGCAATAGAAGAGTCAAGCTAATGATTACATTTGATAAGCTTCCCACTATAGTTACCACTGTTCCCGAGAGGGTTAAGGGCTAACTTATACTTCCTATTATGTCCCAAAGCCAATTTAAGATCAAGTTTAACCTAACCTAATAAATCAACACACAACACCCAACCACATCCAACATTACATTGGCAACATTAAATTACACACAGCTGTTTTGTGGTGAAGAGACACTACAATGAGAACTGAGAAAGGTGTTGTTCTGATGTGTTAACTTTCTTTTCTTTTCTGTTTTTTTTTTTTTTTTTAAACCTGTCCTGTTAAGCTGTTTGGCACGGAGAATGGAAGTCTAAGTGTCTGGATGGTGTCTGGTTTTAGTGTTTCACATTGAGAGTGTGTCATACTCCCATTGTGATCGTTCAACATACCTCGTTTATTATGACAAAGCAGCGAACAGAAGGGGTTATGGGGAAACAGAAGAAAAGAAAAGAAACACAAAAAAAGAAAGAAAAGAAACACAACAACAAGAACTGCATTGAACGCCTGCACTAACTATGAATATGTTGGTGCTATCGTCAGCTAGATGTATATCCGGTTGACACCATGTGGGGGGCCTGTTGACCAGGGGAAGTAGGGGAGGGGTAAGGGGAGTCTATAAGTTAAGTGATTGGGAGGGGTGGAGTGTACACAAATCAGCTCTGTGTTTTAGAAACCAGTAATCGTGTGAATCCCTTGTGAGTGTAAGCCCCTCGGCATCCGACCCTACGCAGCCCCATCGCCAATCCCAATTAACTTAATTTTCTTATTAGAACAGGTATGTTCAACTCAAAACCAAAATAATATTTGGCTCTATAAAACATTTTTGGCCAAATGCTGTATCATTGTTTTGATCAGCTGTAGTAAACCGATGACTCAATGAAAAATTCCACAGTTAAAGTACAATTGAGGGCACTTTTGTCAGAAATTTCAGGTGATACCCCCCCCCCCCCCCCCCCGTTTAAAAAAAAAAATCAAAATAAGTAATAACACATAAATGACTTAGTTTATATTTAAAAAAATCTTTTGATAGCAGTATTTAGTGTAACGGTTTGTTGGTCTATTCACATGAGTATATTGTTTATCTTAGTTATAATGACTAACCTTAACTGATGACCACCTGCCATCTCATGTCAATAATATGTTTAATGTGAATCAGTTTTAAATTGATCAATTGGTATAATGTACCTGGGTCTGAGCAATAACAAAATACAAAAACATTCCATACGTTCCGATCACATATGATGGTGTATTACACCGTTTTAGTCATTGTGTTTTCCGAGTGATTAATTTATGAGAGTGACAAATACTGGATCCATGTGTGTGCCTCACATAATTAACCTGTCAGTCAAATTCTCTTACACGTTTCCTATGCCGTGAATTCCCACTCAACTGCCGACAGTCCCAATTTGCGCAACATCTGCCGCTGAGGTGACTAATGCTGCTCCATAAAAGGAGGAACTCTTGTCCTCAGCACTACATTCAAACAACAGAGCTCAAAGGAAAGCGAGGAAAGCCGAGAGAAGGAAGGACGAGTCAACAAAATTAACTGAAACTTCTCCAGCGACCTTTTTGAACGTCAATTTATTTATTTATTTATTCACTTATTTATTTTCTACTTTTGAGCTATTGTAGAATTTGATATAGGCAAAATGATGAACAAAGTGATCCTCAGTGCTTTGGTGGTCCTGTTGGCTTCTGTTTCCATAAGTGAAGGTAAGCTTTTTTTGTTGTTCTGCCATGCAGCTGTGGAATTGTTATTGCATATTTAAACTTGTCACTGCATGCGTAGTGGTTGTAGAATTCTTAGCTGTCGTATGTAACCACATTTTATTTTATTTCCTTGAAGGAATGACTCTCAGAAGCTTGGGAGTTGAGCTGCACTGCCGCTGCATCCAGACAGAGAGCAGACCCATCGGCCGCCACATCGAGAAAGTTGAGCTGATCCCCGCCAACTCCCACTGCGAGGAGACAGAGATCATGTAAGAACTCTTCCCCAGTTCTGATGCTAATCTGACCCTTTTGGAGAAGGGTTATTATCCTTCCACAAATGCTTGTTCTAAAGGCATGATGTTTTTTGCTTGCAGTGCTACAATTAAAAAGACGGGCCAGGAGGTATGCCTTGACCCCGAGGCTCCATGGGTGAAGAGAGTCATTGACAAGATCCTTAAAAAGTAAGTTAAATGTTCATCAAACGTTTTTGACTGTGAGTAGTCATACCATCATAATTTGATAAGATTCAACAGTGAAACTGTATTAGAATGCTGTCGTTAAGATTAGACAACAATGATCACAAACAGTCTAATGAGTGTGAAAGGAATAAAAAAGTTTATAAAACATATCCCTCTCATTTTTTTCAGCAGCAAAAGACGCTGATCAGCCAAGCAAATGAAGTTGGATGCTCCAAAGTACCAACAAGTGTTACATGTGATCAAGGACTCACCTGATTTTAAAACAGAAGTGAACAGTTTACTTGAGCAACTGCTGAAGCTGTCAGTAGACAAATTATGTTTGTATCAAACATTTTATTGTCAAGCAAACACATGTGGACAGTCACGCTGTATGTATTGCGGCATTTTCATTTCAGCTGAGCTTCTACGGTATGAACTTATTCTGACTGCCTTAACTTATGGTCATAATATTTAATGTATTTATATATTTTTTTACATATACATTTATATACTGTATGTGAAGGTATTTTTGTATTTTTTCACAAACTTTCAATGAATAAAAAGACAAGTTGAAATATACTTTTGTCTCCTTTTGCCTAAAAGCGAATGTTGCTTTTTCTGAGTGCTTAAGGACAGGTTTCAATGGACCTCACAAATTGGTACGGTTTAAAATAACTGACATGGAAAATTGCTATCAGCTGTCAAAAAATTTTAAATGATGAATGTGTTTCGGCTGGAAAAAAATGCAAATACCACTTAAAATTGTGGCTTGTCAAAATGCTGACAGACTAAAAATGCTGAGTAACTAGTAAACCAGTAACAAGAGAAACTGAAATCGGTTTCACTGTTTTTTTCCCCCAAAACAGTCAACTCCAAATCTTGATACTACACTACAGCACTTCACATTCATTATTTATCTAATGACAAAAACCTTAAAAGCTAAAAACAAAATAGATCATACTCATGGGGGATTCTTCTTACTCAGACAAACTGTTGACGTTTGCCACTTGTCATATTGAACATTTATAACTGCTGCCACTCTTGGAGATGGCGAATAAATCTTTTACCATGTTGAAACAAATCTGCTTTTGTTGCCCGATTTATCATCACAAATTCCAGTTTTGGAAGAACATTTCATCATCATTATACTGTATATCATCTTCTATTGCATGGTGCTGAACCAATCAGTGGAGTGAGAAAAACGGTCTATTCTTTATATAAATGACATATTCAAAGTTTCAAGAATACTAAAATTTGTTTTATTTGCAGATAACACAAGTATCCTTTGCTCTGTGGGGGATTTACATTAGTTCCTGGGGAGGGTATCTGATGAAATTTGTAAACTAAAAACATGGTTTGACAGAAACAAATGATCATTAAACTTAAGTAAAACCAAATTCATGATATTTAGCAGATACAATAAATATGGTCAAGTAGAAATACAGATAGATGGGGTTTATATTGAAAGGGTCTATGAAAACAAGTTTCTTGGGGTAGTTATTGATGACAAGGTTAACTGGAAACCTCATATACGTAAAACATATACAAAGGAAATTATCACAAGTATTTCAGTCCTGAATAAAGCAAAATACAGTCTTTACAATAAATTCCCCACATTCTTTACTGTTCTTCAATCCTGCCATATTTACACTACTGTGCAGAGGTCTGGGGTAATACTTATAAATTTACACTAAATTCACTATCCATTTTACAAAAAAGAGCCATACGAATACTACATAATGCTGGTCATAGGGATCATACTAATATATTATTTTTAAAACCCAGAACATCAAACTCACGGACTTCGTTCATTTTCAAACACCTCAGCCCGTGTATAAGGCTATATTGTATACTAGTACAGATTTATTTATTTATTTATTTTTAACAGAGAAGGACATTAAAGTTTGATGGGGGAGCTTCACTTACAGTATTAGAGGGTATGGACTAAATTAAAAAGCTTTTGTGTTTCTGTTTGTGGAGTGAGGCTGTGGAATAAACTAGAGGAGGAGCTCAAGCAATGTCCAAGCATGACCCAGTTTAGGAAGTGGTACAAGCACATGGTTTTCATAGGGTATATAGGCAAGAGGAAGGAGCTTAATTATAGGGGGTTTTCACATATCCGTTATTGGCTCGGTCCTTTTTATTTTTGTTTCTGTTGCATCACATGTAGTATATGGTTATTTACTTTCTTTGTTGATATGAGGACTAGTTAAATAGGACGGATTGATATAAATGAGGAATAGAAAGGGAGTAGGTTTTAATAAGCAAGTGCTTCATCGTACTACTTCTTGGACACAATGAATACATTCTGATATTATTTATCATTATTGTTATTAATATTTTTGTCGTAAATATTGTTGCTGTTGTCTCAAGTACATTGGGGCAAATAAGTATTTAGTTCTCCCACTTGAAAATATCAAAGAGGCCTGTAATATGGGTAAACCTCAACCATAAGAGACAGAATGTGACCCCCCCCCCCCCCCCCCCCCGGAAAATAATCACATTGTTTGATTTTCAAAGAGTTTATTTGCAAATCATGGTGGAAAATAAGTCAATACAAAATGTTCATCTCAATACTTTGTTTTGTACCCCTTGTTGGCAATAACAGAGGCCAAACGTTTTCTGTAACTCTTCACAAGCTTTTCACACATTGTTGCTGGTATTTTGGCCCATTCCTCCAAGCAGATCTCCTCTAGAGCAGTGATGTTTTGAGGCGGTCATTGGGCAACATGAACTTTCAACTCCCTCCAGAAACTTTCTACGGGGTTGAGATCTGGAGACTGGCTAGACCACTCCAGGACCTTGAAATGCTTCTGACGAAGCCACTCCTTTGTTGCCCTGGCTGTGTGTTTGGGATCATTGTCATATTGAAAGACCCAGCCACGTCCCGTCTTCAATGCCCTTGCTGATGGAAGGAGATTTTCACTCAAAATCTCTCGATACATGGCCCCATTCATTCTTTCCTTTACACAGATCAGTGGTCCTGGTCCCTTTGCAGAAAAACAGCCCCAAAGCATGATATTTCCACCCCCATGCTTCACAGTGGGTATGGTGCTCTTCGGATGCAATTCAGTATTCTTTCTCCTCCAAACACGAGATCCTGTGTTTCTACCAAAAAGTTCTATTTTGGTTTCATCTGACCATAACACATTCTCCCAGTCCTCTTCTGGATCATCCAAATGCTCTCTAGCGAACCGCAGACGGGCCTGGACGTGTACTTTCTTCAGCAGGGGGACACATCTGGCAGTGCAGGATTTGAGTCCCTTGCGGCGCATTGTGTGACTGATGGTAGCTTTTGTTACTGTGGTCCCAGCTCTCTGTAGGTCATTCACTAGGTCCTCCCGTGTGGTTCTAGGATTTTTGCTCACCGTTCTTGTTATCATTTTGACGCCACGGGGTGAGATCTTGCATGGAGCCCCAGATCGAGGGAGATTATCAGTGGTCTTGTATGTCTTCCATTTTCTAATAATTGCTCCCACAGTTGATTTCTTTACACCAAGCATTTTACCTATTGCAGATTCAGTCTTCCCAGCCTGGTGCAGGTCTACAATTTTGTCTCTGGTGTCCTTCGGCAGCTCTTTGGTCTTGGCCATTGTGGAGTTTGGACTGTGACTGACAAAGGTTGTGGACAGGTCTCTTTTATACCGATAATGAGTTAAAACAGGTGCCATTAATACAGGTAACAAGTGGAGCCTCGTTAGACCTCTTAGAAGAAGTTAGACCTCTTTGACAGCCAGACATCTTGCTTGTTTGTAGGTCACCAAATAGTTATTATCCACTCTAATTTGGAAATAAATTCTTTAAAAATCAAACAATGTGATTTTCTGTTTTTCCCCCCACATTCTGTCTCTCATGGTCGAGGTTTACCCATGTTGACAATTACAGGCCTCTCTAATCTTTTCAAGTGGGAGAACTTGCACAATTGGTGGTTGACTAAATACTTATTTGCCCCACTGTATATCATTGGTTTTGTCGGATTTATTTTATTTTATTTTTTGTTTATCATCTTTATTTTCCAACGTTCAAAATAAAGCATTCATTCGGAAATTCTGGCATCACTTTACACTTTGGTGAAAGCTTATACGATATCGGCATGCTTCATTCCAAAATCTGATTGGTTCAGATAGATTAAAATAATGAACGAACATGTTCACTTCAGTCATTTGGCCAGCAATCCTGAGTCTGAAGGCCGTGGACAGATGCCATGGCAACAAACAGAATGAAAATTCTCATTGAAAAAAAAAATGACTAGAAGCTGCACAGCTACACAGTAAAGCTCCAAGAGTTAAAATCTCGACGTTACCGTTTTCCCCAGACGTGTGGTGTTAACTTGTTGTGGTGCAGGAAGTGGGGTGTTGAGGGGGCTGCACCTGGGCGCCTGGTGTTGGGGAGAACAAAATTGTTGGTAAATTCTACCTTGCTTGCTACTAGGTCACATTGGGTAAGGCGCTATAGTGGAACGGAAAAGCTTACTGTTGACAGAGGAAGCGTTAACATGACGCAAAACCAAATTAGCGATTTTTTTCTTTACAAAAACAGAAACATTTTCTGAAATTAAATTTGACCAATTATGATAGTGTATAATAGTGCCCAGCAAGGAAAAGTTAGCTGCAGATTTTGACCGTGGAGAACTTCGAATAGTTTTCATTGTAGCCATGTTATTGTTTGTTGTTCCTGTTGAGCTGCCGCCATGCAGAGTGCTGTTGGATAATCGTGCGCAATTTATTTGAGTGTTGTGAAAAGTGGGCGTTAAACCGAGGCTTATTGGACCTTTTAGTTTTCATATGTGTTTGTGTGTCATTGTGCCGTCTAACTGTCTGGATTTGCATTATAATCCACGAGTGCTTTTATTTCCAATAAAAAAAGTCCATCACACACTGTAGGTGAAAAAGAATGCTGTCTTTTGTAGGAGCCTAGTACTAGTATGTGTACCATACCAGCAAGTGTGTGTACTGCCATTGTGCGTGCCTTGTATGGAGAAAAGCACAAGCATGACGAATTTGGACCGAAACCGCTGTTTATGGATGGGAAAAACAAAATAAGATCCTCAGCACCCCCTGTTGTGAGTGACATTCAGCGCCCCTCTTAACATGACACTGTTATTGTCTACTCTATACACGACTGATTGTCTACTTTGTCGGATTCAAACTGGTGCTAGTGTTAGGTTTGAATTTCAGAGTAAAAATGTCTTAAACATACAGTCTATCCGTGTTGAAGTGAATCCAACTTTAACTCTGTCTTTGACTTAGAGCTTCCTGAGCGTTGATTACACCCACATAATCAATGAGATGCTCTGTCCCTGAAAAGACTGTTCATCAGGAGCAATCCCTTTCCAGTCGACACAATTCTTTTGCTTGTTTAGTTTTTGACTTGGAAGGAGGCACAGTGTTATGTGAAGCACTGCACTTGAAAACACAAATGTGGCTGTAACCAAATGGATAAAATGTTATGGGACATTTGATCAAACTGGATTTTTCGCCAACCCTCTTGCGGTGAAGCGACACGCGACGTTCGTGCACGTGTAATTTTGCGCTTGTGCACGTACACAAGCACATGCGGACCAGCGACGCGAGATAAGAAAATAGGAAATGTCGCTGTCGCCTGGCACTACAACCAATCAGCAACGGATTTATTGATCGACAAATCACCCGCAAAGACACTGGCCAACCCTGAAATTGACACCCACATGCCACAAAAAAAAAATCTTTGTTAACATAAACAAAAAAACAAACAAACAAAAAACTCTCAACATAGATATTTTTCTCTCATCTCTTGTATGTTTGCGGCTCTTTAAAATGATTGTATAACATTGCTTGTCATTAAAAAAAGAAACTGTTAACATGGAGGAGTGTATCATTTCAGCAGTGTGTGACCAGCACATACTTTATGATACCTCTCGACGTGATTTCCGGGACATAAATTAAAAACAAAAACAAAACAGCAGTATGGGAAGTTGTTGGCGCTCAGAAAATATCGGAAATTTTGAAATGCCCTCCAAATTGATGGCCAATCAGAGACTAGCAATGACGCACAGGCAGAGGGCAGTGCATGTCGCTGTTGCGTCGCGCCCCATGTATTGGCTTTCATCTCACCGGCGATGATTTTTGCATTTCGCCATCGCTCGTCACCTCCCGTGTGTCTTGCCCCTTATCCTTCATAGGGTCGTGTGGAGCTGCATATTATCTCAGCTGACTTTGGGCAAAAGGCTGACTACAACCTAAACTGGTCGCCAATTATAGTGCACACACAGAGCCATACAAGCATTTGCACTCTCAATCACACCTCCACTGAGTGGGAAATTAACCCACGCCGCCTGTGCCAAAATCAGACAAATGTATCATTACGCCATAAGCAACTTTTTGATGAAAATTTTCATGCGTATTGTGTTGAACCCCAATGACAGGAAAATTAATTGATTGACATTTAGAATCTAGCGTACTTTAACCCGCTGAACTGCAATTTGAATATTTAGGGGTAATGCAGGATGGGGTCAAAAAAATTAAAAACCGTGTCTGGATCATAACTTGGGGTATATTGATCCATAGTCTAACCAATTACTCAAGTTTATTTTTTATTAGCTTTTTGTTTAGCTATTTGCAGCTGGACGTCATCCTCACCAAAGTAGTAAGGGATTGCAAATACAATGGTACCTCGACATATGAACGCATCGACATACAATTCTTTTGACAGCCAACTTAAAATTTTACTTGATTTGTCTCGACATATGACGACATGCTCAAAATACGACAATTTATGACCGTATCAATATTTCATTGTTTTCCCTCAAGACGGTAGCATGGCATGCCATCTAAATCTGTATTGACCTATATCAACTTTCATGTGTTTTGGTTCAGGTGATACACCGTTCAATTCAAACCTTTGTTTTCAAAACTACCAAAGAAAGAATTTGAAAAACTTCCAGAATAAGTGTCTGGATTTTATTAGCAAATTTAAATTGCAATATTTGAACTTATATTAATATACACATTAAATACAAGCTTGTTAATAATCTCTTAACTATCCAGGAATGCAAAATATAAACAATTGTCTTGAGACCACTCAACATTGTCAGT
The DNA here is from genome assembly GCF_030265065.1 of Corythoichthys intestinalis. Classification (NCBI taxonomy): domain Eukaryota; kingdom Metazoa; phylum Chordata; class Actinopteri; order Syngnathiformes; family Syngnathidae; genus Corythoichthys; species Corythoichthys intestinalis. Next base: position 25,397,434 of record NC_080402.1, read on the forward strand.
CCAAATACTGTAAATAAATTAACTTAAACATAACTTAAAGAACATTGTTTTCAGCGTATAACAACAATAAATAAAAACGGAGCTTTCCTTCAGGTAAAACACTACTGCTCTTGTCCACAAGCACAGCTAAACTCAACAAAAAATGAAAACTTTTTACCTCGACTATGATTATCTGAAAAAAATTTGCGTTGGCTGCATATAAAAATATTTTCAAATAAATAATGTAGAAAATAAATACATTTTAAATGAATGCAAGTCATTGGCTAATCAAACGTGCCATCAAATGTGATCTGATCTTTGTCAAAATCACATATAGTAGATGAAAAAACAGTGTCTGCTTTAACTAAAATCACACAAAAATTTATAGGTTTTCATATTTTAATGAAGATAGTATGCAAACAATGACAGAAGGGGTAAAAATAAGTAAGTGAATATTTTTTGCCCCTCCCATAACTTAAACCATACACTTCCAGTAGCTGCAGATCAGCCTGGCACATGGATCAGGACTAATCTTGGCCCATTTTCTACAAAACTGCTGTATTTTAGTCAGGTTGCCGGGATGTCAGGCATTAATCACTGTCTTTAGGTCATGCCACAGTATCTCAATGGGGTTCAAGTCTGGACTTTGACTTGGCCACTCCAGAATGTGTATTTTGTTCTTCTGAAACCATTCTGAAGTTGATTTACTTCTGTGTTTTTGATCCTTGTCTTGTTGCAGCATCCATCCACTTTTTAGCTTCAACTGTCTGACAGACGGCCTCAGGTTTTCCTGCAAAACATCCTGATAAACTTTTGAATTCATTTTCCCATTAATGATTGCAAGTTGTTCAGGCCCTGAGGCAGCAGTACAGCCCCAAATCATGATTCTCCCTCCACCATGCTTCACTATGGGGATGAGGTGTTGATGTCGGTGAGCTGTTTTTTCCCTCCACACATGACGTTTTGTGTTACTTACAAACAATTCAAGTTTGGTTTCATCAGTCCACAAAATATTTTGCCAAAACTTGTGTCCAAGCGCCTTTTTGCGAACATTAAATGAGCAACAATGTTTTTTTTAGACAGCAGTGGCTTCCTCTGTGGAGTCCTCCCATGAAAACCATTCACGGCCATAGTTTTACATTTAGTTGATGTGTGCACAGACATATTGGACTGTGCCAGTGATTTGTGTATGTCTTTAGCAATCACTCTAGGGTTCTTTTTTTATCTCTCTGAATATTCTGCGCTGAGTTCTTGGCGTCATCTTTGGTGTATGGCCACTCCCTGGGAGAGAAACAACAGTGCCAAACTCTCTTCCTTTGTAGTCAACTTCTCTAACTGTCGATTGATGAACATCCAGACTTTTAGAGATGGTTTTGTAACCTTTTCCACCTTTATACAAATCAACAATACTTGATCGCAGGTCGTCAGACAGCTCTTTTGACCGAGCCATGATGCACATCAGACAATACTTCTCATCAAGATATTTCATACCAGGTGTGTGTTTTATAGTGGACAGGGCAGCTTTAAACCACTCATCAATGATTGAGCACACACGACTTAAAATGTTTGGTAAAAACTGGTTTCAATTGCTCTTTAAGTCTCCTTAGGCAGAGGGTTCACTTGCTTATTTTCCCACTTGCGTCATTGCTTGCATGCTATCCTCATTAGAACATGAAAAGCTATAATTGTTTGGGTGGTTTTAGTTAAAGCAGACACTGTATTTTCATCTGTGTGATTTTGACAAAGATCAGTTCATGTTTGATGGTGATTTTATGCAGAAATGTGAGAAATTCCCCAAAAATTCAGATACTTTTTCATACCACTGTAAGTCTGAACCATAAACGGATTTTGGTGGCCGAAAAGTGTCATTGCATTCAATTGACTTTCCTAAATATATATAAAAGTTGTAAAGCAATAAAACTGCAAAAAAAAAAAAAAAAAAAAATTATATTTCGAACAGATCGTGGACTAGCACCTTAGACGGTCATTTGCTTTGTATCTAATTAAAAAAAAAAAAATAGGGGAGGGAAATTTTATTTTTCAAATGATTTTTCTCTTTGATTGAAAATATTTTGTATTTATTGAAGCAACTTTTTTGGGATCGAATGATTTTTACACAAATCTCCTACCCATAATATGGCTCAAACATGGATTTTTTTTCAATCAAAGAAATTTTTTTCAATGAAAAGTTAAGTCTTCAAATGCAAATGTTTCAATCTCAATTAGCTTGTCGCATTCACAAACTTTTTCTGATTGAAAATTTTCTTTTTCTTTTTTTTTGATTGAAGTGATTTTTCATTTTGAAAATATATATATTTTTGAAGCACCTTATTTTTTGATTGAATACTAAAGACAAAAATGTCCTTGCCAAATTGTTGCCCATACACAAAACAACATTACTTCAATCAAAAAAGTCGCTTCAATCAAAAAAAAAAAAAAAAAAAAAAAAAAAGAAAGAAAAATAGCTTTCACATGCATTTTGTTTGTTTTTTGAGTTTCAAATTTATTTTTGCATTCACTTTTTTTAATTGAAGTGACTTTCTTTGGTTGAAAATATAAATTTTGGTTGAAGCAACTTTTTTTTTTTTTTAATTGAACCATTTTTTTTTATTGAATAGTAAAGACACAAATCTACCTCCATATGGCTTCACCCAGGGGATACAATTTTTGACTGGGGTGACTACATTGGCACGACACCGGCGGGTGTACCGTATTCAGTGGATGACGATCTTGGCAAAAATTATTGCCTAAGCAGCCTGATTTAGTATTCCCCTCAAGAATGATGGGAAAGAAAAAAACGCTCATTGTCAACTTATTATTATAAATATCCTTGTAAGTTAATTTTATTGTTGACACTGAATTTTCGGGGTCATCAACATGTTGTGCCCCCCCTGCTCCAAAAGTCAAACTCCACCTATGGTCTGAACATAATGAAAATAATTCACTTATAATCAGGGGTGAAAGTGGGCGGGAACGGTCAGGATCGCAGTTCCGGTATAAGATTCAGGGCTGGAACGCTGTTCCGGTATATGATGCTTTGATTCCGAAAATATGATGGCAACTGTCAAAATGCTATGTAAAAACAAAAAAATACAAAGCTGCCACACATGCATTTTATCTCCAAGAAGAAAACAATCTACCCACATCAGATTTACATACACAAGTGTTTCCACCAATATTTATTATTTATTTTATTCCACGGACGGCATGGAGGTTTCTCCAGCTGCTGCAGTTATCTTAGTCTGACGATGACGCATTACGTCAATGCGCGAATGCACGCAGCAAAGCAAAACGCCTGGACTCATTTAGCCGTTCAATTGGCTGACATACTGACATGTGATCACCAGAGATAGTAAGCTCTGATTGGTTCAAATGTGCATGTTTTCTGAAACAGCAAAAAAAAAAAAAAAAAACAAAAAAAAAAAAAACAAAAGGGCAATGCAACAGAAAATAGATCAAATTTTTAAGAGCAAGGAAAGAGTTCAGGTGGCTTATTTATCATATTTATTTTTGTTTGCTCTGATGGGGAGGTTCAGAACATTTTAGCTGTCAATGTGCGCATTGGACTTAAATTTGTTCATTTATTTTAGGCTACTTATTAATTTCTTTATGATTAAAAAAGTCAATTTTTGCACGATCTTCAAAATATATTCCATTTCACTCTGTATGTATGGAATACTCTGGAATGTATGTTACTTATATCTTTATTATTAAAAAACACAACGAAAAGTAAATGTTTACATCATCTTCAATTCTAATATACATCATATGTTCTTACGTAGTTAAAATTTAGATTTGGCTTTTAGTATGTGAGGAAATGAGGGATAATAAAAATTAAGAGATGGAGGTTAGGGTTATAGCTGTTTTCGGTAACTTTTTTTTTGCAAATCATTGGAAAAAAATAATTTGACTGAAAATCAGTTTTTGTATGTGTTATAGAGATACCTGACCAAACCAAAATAAATAAATAAAATTTCTGGCTCCGTGGCGACCTTCATGTCGGGGAGTTCCGGCAAGAAATTCTAACCACTTTCACCCCTGCTTATAATGGTAGGGTCAATTCTATCCTTATAACATACATAAAGACAATCTAAATGACCTATGTAACTGACCTCATTGTATAATGCAAATAAGGTTACCTAAAAGTTGGTGTGGACAATTTGAGCATCCTGAAAAGTTGGTAGTGGTCTGTTCCTGCCGTCCCTATGCAAACCTACGCCCTTGATTTTATCTGTAACTGACAGACGTTTTGGATGTAAAGATTATTTGTGTGTGGCCAGAATGCTGTGGCCGAGGGGGTGGGGCTGAGCCGACAGCCGGGGTGCGCGCAAACAGATCAGCCTCACAATTTATACGCACACGCGCGCTAACCGAAATGCGCCAAATAACACCATAGCTACTCATATCACCGCTAGCGCACTCGTCTAAGTGAAGCGCGTTTATTCTTATTTTTATTTATTTTTTGCTGCAACCAACCATCCTTCTCGTGCACTCCTCACTCCTCCTCCTCCTATTTCTCCTCCTCCTCTTCTTCTTCATCATCAGACCACCTGCAGATGAGCGCCGTGTGTGCATGAAAGGCTCACTCGTAGCTTCGACGACAAAACCGGACGATTTGCGTGTGGTGGGTTTGACAGCGAGAGAGAGAACACACCCCTGGGCGCCACTTCCACCATGGCGTTAACGATCTGCACGAGATTTACCGACGAATATCAGCTGTTTGAGGAGCTGGGGAAGTAAGCAATCACCATTATTATTATTATTATTATCATCATCATCACCACCATCACCATCATGTTACATCATTGCTGTATTAAAATGTCAGCATGTTATGTAATAGGCTGCCTTGGTTTAAGGACACAGATTCCGAGCCCCCCTTCTTCCCCAATGCGCGTGCGTGGATGGATGTACGTGTGCGCATGGAGCGAGAGGAAGATGAGTTTGCGTGTGTGTGTGTGGGCGGGGGAGGGGGTTGCCATGTTTAATGCAGGGATGTTCAATTCATTCGCATCCCATTCGTTCTAATCCCACATTTTATCCCAAGCCTTGTTTATGTCTTTTGCTTAAACGCGTGACGTCACTCCCTCCATGTACAGTGGCCAGTGTTTGCATTGTGTCATTTATAGTGCTACCATCACTATCCACCCAATCTACTGTATGTGGCACCATGTGTAAATCGTCAGATTTGGTGTCATGCACCCCTGAAATGACAATAATACACCATTGGTGATTCAAATTCCTATTATTTATTATTATTTATTCATTTGTGCACAACAGAAAACCCGTATTTGTGCATGTGTGGTCATTCTCTGGCTGACCTGGCCAGCACCCCTCGTCAAGTATATGTAAAGGGGGTACCCCCCTTCCACAACCACTAACACCAGCATGCACCCGGAAGTGATAAAGCTTAGTTCTTATGAAAAGGAAGTCCAACTGGCTAGAAAATCCATTTTACGTTGCATGCATATCTGACATGAATTATGTATCCATATCATTTATAAGCCCTTTTAATGCACCTGAGCCCCTTCCTGCACTACCTCCTTCTTCCACCACTTCCTGTAGTTCTTCTTGAATGAGGAGTGAATGATGTGTAGGATTTTGGACCATACTAATCCATCTAGCCATCTCTATGTACTGGTGGTCAGTCCTAGCATAGTTTTTTTTTTTGTGTTTGAAATTCATTTCTCCATCTTCTAATGGTAATTACTCAACAAAGTCATTGTTTTTCCCCATGAAAAGTAAAGGCTTTGGAAATATGACAAATTCGAAAGTTAAAAAAAAATCCTATGGTAGCAATGTGAGCCAAATTTGGAAAATATGTAGTGTAATGATTTCCAACCATTTACTGCAGCTCATGATTGTGAAGTGAGAGATCATCAGATGTGCTACGCTAAATAATCAAATTTCTCTTGAATAATTAAAAAATGTTTTTTGTCTATTTATCTTTTACAGCAATGTATAATAATAGTGAAAACAATTTTAAAATGGCTCTTACACTGCAGGACAGAAGATATATAACAAACCTCTGTTTACCCTTTTCGTGACATTTCTGTTTGATAGTGTGATATATTATATGGTGGCCCAGTAAAGGTTGGGAAACACTCGTCCAATATTTTCACATAAACAGCGCCGTCACCACCATTTTTGAAAATGAGCTCTACTTCGTGGGCACCGATAAATAAGGACTACCAGTTTGATACTTAAAGTACTTCTGTAAAAAAAAAAAAAAATCTACTGGAATTGCCTTCGACAATTATTTTCATAACATGTTATTAATAATTAATTCAACGCATTAAAATGTTCTGATTCTGATAATGTTAATGTTTTGCACAATAATTAGGAAACTGATACACAATACGTAGCAGTTTCACATGAATAATGTTTCATGTTTTAAAACACTATACAGGTATATCTATAACTGTCTGTCAATGTGTACTTTCACTAATGATCTCTTGGGCAACATTTCACATGGTCCTTGGGTTCTACCTGCCACCACGTACTGTATCTGTTGCCACGTTGGTGACTCCTGATGTATGCATAACATAGAGGTAAAGTCACAATGGCGTACCGCAAGCAACACGTCACTTTTGCTCATTAATATTCATGACGTTAGCAATTGTGGCTAGGCGGGTCAACCTCCCATTTGTCCCTAATAGTAAATGCATGGAACTAGTGTACGAACGAGTTATTTACTGAGCTAAACCTGCCAATTCTGTCCGAAAATCATGTCCCTGGTGCCAAATTCACTGGTAAAGATGTGGAAGAACATATAAATGTTCAGTTAAAGAGAGGGGTTGAGTGTCGAGGGCTGAAAAAGACTGGAAAAAGAGCCGACCTGATCCAGAGTTAGCTTTTTTATCGACACCTTTTTCTTGTGTGCATTGCCTTTTGCCACAGACAATGACATTTTCCTGTTCCAACAATCCATTCTTTACCACCATATGCCCTGTCTTTCTTATATATTATATCCTCTGGTTGTCTTACGTCTCTGACCGTTCTTGGGGGCAAATTACATTGCTATTTTTGTGTAGCAATCGCAATTGCTACTCAGTGACAGCCAACAAACACTTTTAATTTTTTCATTAGTAAAAAATCTTAATTCTATAATTTATTTACACTTCCCTCTGACTAAAGTTTTTTTTTTTTTTTTTTTTTTTACAACAGAAAAGGTAACAGTGGCAGTTAGATACCATTTAAAATTTTTTCAGGTCATTCATTATCAGACAGAAGCAGCTCAGCAAAACGCCACGCTAAATATAATGGCTTACCTCTTTGTCCTCTGTAGCACTATGGTCTCCAAAATGTTTAGTGCATATGAAATGTGAATGGTTTCACCTTGCTGGTGTTAATCTGGTCTTTTGGACGTCCGCACAAGTTGATACATTCTTCACATTTTTCCCAAAGAGCTTTTGGTTTTGGGAAACCTATGAAAAAAACATCCTTCATATGTCGTAATGTCTAGAGTTGTTTCTACAAGTTCCATAGCAGCAGTGTTTGATCGGCGTGTTCTTTTTTGAAAGATTACCGGAGAAAACAAGCAGAAATAACATGGACTGTATGCGAGGTCGTGTCTATAATGACCCACTTCTGCGTTTCGATGGAGACATCACGGTCTAAAAATAGCATTCGTGCGGTACGCTATTACTGTAAATATATGTATGGAAAACCAGTCTACAACATGAATACCGTAATTTTTGGACTATATGCCGCTACTTTTTCCCTTCATTTTCAGTCCTGCGGCTTATAGTCCAGTGCGGCTTATTTGTTGATTTATTTGGGTTAATAGGTAACACATGCCTCCTAGCATGCATTGCAGCGCCAACAATGTAAACACTAATCAATCAATGTTCTGTGCTATTTTTTTATTTAGTTACTGTTCCAGTTTTTTCATTAATTGTTAGTTATGGTATTTGTGAACACTTTATTTAACAGCAGCGTCATAAGACTGTCATAATTATGACATGACACTATCATGGGCATTATTGAATGCTTATAACAGTTGTCATTAAGTGTCATTCGACAATTTATGTTAATAACGCCATTTATATGCAGCTCAGATCTTTTACATCCATTCAAAAGTGAGATCATTTGCCGGATAACACTCATGACGTCTGTTATGAACATTCATTAATGCTTAATCATGATTATGATTGTGTAATGACAGTCTTATGGCGCCACTGTCAAATAGAGTGTCACCAAATAGCACAACTAGGAATAAATGAAACAACTGGTACAGTAACAGAAATAAATAATTAGCACATAACAATAATTTTGATTGTTATTTCCATCGGAGCACTGCAATACATGCTAGGAGGCATGTTGGACAGCAACCGGGTTGACAGCAGGTGGCAGCAGAGGTTGACTGTTTCCCCCAAGGGAGCAGTAATGGCCAAATGAAGCTTATTGAAGCAATGAAGCTTTGCAGCCAATGGATTCAAAGCTTCATGCTTGTTCATTTGGTCTTATGACAGTCGTATGATGCCGCTGTCAAATAAAGTTCTACCAGTTGATATCTTTTGGTGTAAATATCCCATAATACAGTGAGAACAGCTGCAGCTTATAGTGCAGTGCGGCTTATCCATGAACAAATGCCGTTTTCGTGTCACATTTGGTGGTTGGCGACTTATGGTCAGGTGTGCCTTATAGTACGGAAATTACGGTATATACCCTTACATCTAAATCATTAAGTAATATGAAGTTAACGGAGTGTTCCATTTGATAGTGTATTCTCAAGCCATTATGCAAACTAGTAGTTCATCGGGTTGTTTGTAAACCTCAAATACTGTATTTCAACCCTTTCATGAGCGGAGAACCACCTGCCTAGTGGTATGGTGAAGAGCTGCCAAATGTTTTAATTTACCGGTATACTAATGATGATTGTTGTAATAATCACTGAGTTTAACGTTGATATTGGTTGATTGAGTGAAACTGGTTAATAGTTAATCTTATATTCAAGCTATGGAGACAAAACTGAATGCTCTATTTCACTTGTCAGAAAGTAGAAGGGATTGTGTTGATTCAGTTTCAGCTGGTATTGCGTCTCACGAACAACAAATGTCATCAACTGAGAAACAGACATTGTTACTCTGGTAACTAGTAGTATTAGAGTATTTCACTCAGTATGACAGGGACATTGAAAGTCGAGTTATGTTAGTACTGTATTCTCCCATCTAGTTAAAATAATATTTAAATAATTGATTAATTGATTCTTAATGTTGCCTGAAGAAAATGCAGTCAAATGCCCATCTGTCATGTTCACTACTGCAGTGTCGGCGTGCCCTTATTATTCTTAAAAGTAAAGGCTAATTTTCTTATACAGGTATTTGATTTTATGGGACTTTGCAGGTGTCTGAAATGTTACTGTAAATGTTAATTCTGATTACATTGACGCCGCTTCCACCATCTACTTAATATCTCTTAAACTAATGCAAAGCATGGCCACTTTGGTGCATTTTAAACATTGTGTTGGCATCTGGCATTCCTAACCAGGCCTAGAAGTATCCTAACCCATTTTGGTATGCCTTTGTCTTGATAGCTTCCCCTCATTTGACTTCTAAAAACAAACCATTTGCTGCCAAGCAAAGCTCAACTGCACACAGATGCACTTGACACATGCACTTCACAGTGAATCCATGGGTAGACAAGTATGGGGGTTATGTAACACGTTACGCTTTCAACATTTCTTCACCAAATCCCTTATAAAATAGAGGTAAGCTTTAGTGACAAGCTGCTCACTTTGTGGGCTGCTATATAACATGCCAAACATTGCTATGTTTTGCGCACTATTATATCAATGACCACTATATTTTTGTACTCCGAACCGTATCATTCATTTGTATATTTAGAAATGGTTTGACGTTAGGTGTTGTCTATGAGAAGGCCACCTTTCACCCTCATCCACTGGTGTCTAATGGCTCGTTCTGGTAGCATCATGACGTGGTCAGAGGCTAGAAAAACTCTGGGTTGCGGAGGAGGAAAAGATTGGATTGGAAGGAGAAAATGTGCACAGACCAAGACAGAGGATGAATAGCAAAATGCTATGTGTGTGCGTGTAGAGCTGTGAGGAGCTGAGGCAGGCAGTCCTTGTCCCAGGCTGCATTTAGAGATGCAGCTCTCTCAAATATAGCTGACCTACTTTTTGGGGGTCTTCACACATGTTCCCCAATTAGAACGATAGCACACACAAGAATTCACTAAACACCTTTGTCTGTTCTAATGGTTTAATTGTATTACCATTGGGACCCTGTGTACCTGAAGCGAATCTTGCTGCAGAGCCTCTGCAAAGAACACCTTTGGGATGAGACTGTAAATTATTTATTTTTAACTTACCCAACTCAGAGGTGACTCCCTAGTGGCAGCTGGGGGCTGCTTCATAAAGTCTGACAGGCCCACTAAATCAGGCATAACCTAAAACTATAGCTAACTACCCTTCTCAACTGGTGCGATAAAGCTTGAATTACATTCCATAACATTTTTTCTTGCTGGATCAGAACCACTGTTCATTTATGCTGTAATTTCAGCATAAATTGTAAATTTAAAATTTTACAATTTTGTCACAAGGCAAAAAAAGGATTCAACATTTGACAGACGCATAGTAAATCAACTAGGAATGATCTCCAATGGATACGGTAGCAAAAAAGCGAGTAAAAATAGTTTAGTTGAACAAAAAGATCGCTGTCGTGTTTTTAGTTTTCAATTTATCATACTGTGGAGTGTTTAAATTTTTGTTTCATTTTTATGTTATTAAATTAAGTAAAATAACCAAATTAGCAAACATCTCTGAGTACAGTGGTAACTCTACATACAAAGTTAATTTGTTACAGGACCTTGTTTGCAAGTCGAACTGGTCGTATGTCGAGCAGGATTTTCCCATAAGAATACATTATAATTCCATTAATTCGTTCCACAGCCTGAAAACCAGTGTTGTTAATCTTACTTTAAAAAAGTAATTAATTACAGTTACAAATTACTTCTCCCAAAAAGTAATTGCGTTAGTAACTCAGTTCCTGAATGTAAGAGTAATTAGTTACTTGGCAAAGTAACTGGTGATAATTTTCATGTTTTGTTTTTCCTCAAACAAACAAACAAACAAACAAACAAACAAACAAACAAACAAACAAACAAACAAACAAACAAACAAACAAACAAACAAACAAACAAACAAACAAACAAACAAACAAACAAACAAACAAACAAACAAACAAACAAAAAACAGGTCACACTATGTGAAGTTTAAAAGGTTTTTGGGACAATTGGCTCTAGCCCAGTTTTATACCCTAATTTACCCTTTGCCCTACATCAACCATTGAAAGTTGTTAAAATTGATCCCATTATTGCATTAGTTCCCTTCTGTCTACTTTTGACATGTGTAAGCTTTAAAACTGTTTCATCATTTAAAGATAGATTCAAGTAAAGATTTTGCCTATTTAGGAGTGTTTTAGATAAAAAGTTACTTAGGTTCGCTAGGAAGGTTCTCTACAACAGAGCCTTCCTAAGAATTCTACTGCTTTAAGATGGTGGCTGTTTACTAACGCATCTAGTTCCCAAACTGTACATGTTGCTAACGCCGCCGTGTCTGTCATTTCGCATCTAGTTTCATAAACCGTATTGGGCCGCATATAAGACAGCCCTCATTAAAAGACAACCCCCTCTTTTTCAAGACTCAAGTTTGAAAAAAGACTTTTTGAACACCAAATTAATTTTTTTACAGAAAATAATTACAGTACATCCGAAACAAATAATTATAACAATATATTTGAAAGAAAAAGCATATTATTTTGCCTCATTCAAATATCTGAAATATAAAAATATTATAATATTAATAATAATATAATAATAATTATAATAGTATAATATTATTTATTTATTTAAGAGTGGTTTCTTTTGAAAACACTGAAACTAATAATAAAAAATATTAAAATATCTGAACATTTAAATATGTAAACTAAAGTGCAATCACATTCATAAATGAATGGCTTCTGGTTTTTGAAATATAAATAAACCAATGTATTATGATAAAACAACAAAATTGCAATAACTGCATTAACCATCAAAGTGAAGTCTAACTGTAACCGTAGTCTTGAAACAAATCTGAATAAGGAAAAACATTGCAATAAAATAATGCAAACTGGTTAATCTAAAAAGAGTAGCTGAGATCTGTCATGACAGAACATCGCTTCAATGATATCTGGTGCCATCTAGCGTCGTGAATGGTTATAATGTCTAGACCGCGATTATGAGACGACCCCCTCTTTTTCAGTGTTATTTCAATGCAAAAAAACACCGTCTTATATTCGGGCCAATACGGTATATATGTGATATCTACACTGTCTACCATATCTACCATATCATGTGAGCGTAGTTTTTAGGCTATCGGCTATAGTCAGGTATTATCGGAGCCAACTAGCATCGCGTTTGCTTGGCGTCACAACTTTTTTGCCTCCTCCCTACTCCTGCTCTGTCGTCTCTGTGAGTCAGTCTCTCACTCAGACTTTTCTCGCATCATTCAACCAATATAGTAACGCACACCTTTCCATCCTCAGTAACGGTAATGGCGTTGCCAAGTTGAAAAAAGTAATTAATTAGATTACTCACTACTGAAAAAAATATAACGCCGTTAGTAATGCCGTTATTAACAACACTGCTGAAAACCTAAAGTAAATAAATACTGCTTGTACAAATTACAAATGGTAATTACACATAGAAATCAGATAATTTATAAATAAAAATTGGAAGAATACTATAGTAATACTAATAATTCCTGTAATAATGTAACGAATTGGATTCTAATGTGGCGGAAGTGTTTTGTGTGCTGTACCTGAACGTACCGCGTGGCTGAAATGAAAGAGAGAGAAAGGTGTGGTAGAGATTTTACATTCTCTTTTAATGTTTTGTTGTTAGCGTCAACTGCGGCAGACAGTAGGCGTGTTGTGTTGCACAAGTTCTAAAATAAATGACTAAAAACCTGACGAAGCTGGCGATTTCTTTGGCGATGCTACCACATAATAATTGTCACCTTATCTATATCTTATAAAGACTGGCGGATGGAGGTTGGAGGAGGGCCGTCAAGATCGTAGACATTCTACGGCCGTATTGTCGAGCCATCTCACGAATGCATACACCACGCTCATATTTTTCTATCATTTCCGTGTTCAGTTCAATAGTAAGTGTCATCTTTTTCCTTTTTTCACCACAAGCACTAACCTTCTTGGAACCTGTGTTGATTTCTCTCACAAGAAAATCTGTCGCAGGTCCGTCTTGCGGCAAAACAAAGAAACTGCGGCGCTGTTTTAAATCATCATATTTCAAGTATGTCGTCAGATGTAGAACAAATGGCAAGTCAAATTTTACGTCGGAAGTTGAAGAGGTCGTGTGTCGAAGTGATCATATGTTGAGTTGCCACTGTCTATTGAATTGCAATGCGTTTTTTTTTTTTTTTTTACATCTAGGCCAACCGCAGTCACAGAAACAGACTGTACATACTATTAAAACTTTACCTTAGGAATAAATTTTGTGTAGACTGACTTTACACAGAGTACACAGTTTCAATGTGTGCCTGCCTGTAGCTAGGCCACAGCAAAGTCTCACAAATATAGTGTGTTAATGCATACATTTGCTGTGGTTTGATAATACTTTCTACTGTGTGTAACTGTGGATTAAATAGTAAGCTTGTGAACATTAACACCAAATCTGCATGATAGATGTACAGTGCCGGTCAGCTAAGTGTCAAATGATTGAATGTGTGAATGCTTTAAAAAATCTCATCTGCTCTTATTTTGCCATGTCCCCTCTGAGTACTTGTGCGTATCGAGTGAATGCTTGATTAATTCTGCTTACTGATGGAAGCAACATTTCTAACACCTCACATTAAATGATGAATAGGCTATGTCAAAAGTTATACAATGGAACCTGTACTTAAGAACGTCTCTACATACAGAATTTTCAGGTTAAGACACGCCTCAACGAGAAAATATTGCCTCTTGTTAAGAAAGAAATTTCAGGATACAAAAGGCAAAAATACAGTATGGCTGGTACTGGCAGCTCCAGAGTTTACTGAATGTAACATACTTATATACATATAGTTGCTCTGCCATTGGCTATTGTCTAGTATTCCAGACATCCAATTGGCTAAGAGATCTCTGCTGTATGCCCCTCATGTTACGACAGCTTTACATCAGTGTATTAACTTTTATTCTTTACTCAGTTCTTGGTTTTTTACATTATGCATAACTGTTTTGATGGATTTTTATGTATTATAAATATTTATGTCTGAATTTTGGGGGACTTGGAACGGATTAGGGCATTTACATGGAAAACGCGTCTATACTTACAGAATTTTCAAGTTAAGAAACACTTCTAGAACCAATTAATTTTATATGTAGAGGTACCATTGTGTAATGAACACTAGACCACCAACTCACCAATGGCCAAAGGCGCGAAGCATTTAAATTTAAACACTAAATATTGAGAATTGATCAGGACAGCCATGAATGACAAGTACTCGGCTGTTTGCAGAGGCAGATAAAGGAACCTACGAGTATACCTTGAAAATGAATTTCTCCTGAGCATTTTCCACCAAATTAGCTTGCAACCCCCCCAAAAAGGCATAAGAGATTATGGAAATAATGGTGAAAAAAACTGGGGATCCGGTCCCGCAGCGGCCTCTCGGCGGTTTCCCGCTCTCGCCTTCCTCTCGGTTTTCTTCTCGGGCCTTGGACGCTGGCACGGATCATCGGCTGGACGCCGGCAGGATGGCAAGGTGTCACCCCTTCCAGGTGCGGATCTTTTCCTGCCGTAAGCCCAGTGGGCCATGGGGGTTCAGTGGCGTGCAGCGTTGGTCGGGGGGTTGCGGTTGTGGCGTGAGGTCCAGGTGGGGGGCGGTTCTGAATCCCCTTGTCCTTTCCCTTAGGGCTGGATAATGAGGGCAGCAATGGTCCAGGGGACCTACATGGGGCCCGGGGGAAATGATATTGGCCCCTTTGCTGGAGCTGCGGAAGGAGGGTTGTGCTGTGCTAACCCCCCACGATTGGTGGGGGCCCCAGTGCAGCATGACTATCACACGACTGAGTGGGTTCATGCATGCCTGGGTGAATTGGGTGCGAACTCAGGTAGCGAGATTGGCAGTGTAATAATTAGCAATCATGTAGCATAGAATAGGATTTCAATTTACCCACACTTACAGGGTTTTACATTTTACTTACTGGGTTCCCCACCTCACATTACCGGAATTGTGTACACTCCACCTCGCCTAATCAAGTCTCGGTGCAACTTATCTTCCCGCTGTTATCAGGACCCCCACATAGTGTCCACAGGCAAATATAATTCAATAACTATAGCACCACTATGTTCATTGGTAGCATAGGTGCTTAAAAATGTATTTTTTGTGGTTGTTATTTTTTTTCCTCTTCTGTCTGCTTCCACCCTTTCTGACCCCCCCCCCCCCCCCCCACAAAAAAAAATCCCTTCCTGTTCGCTGCATTCTCCTAATAAATAAAACATAATGAACAATAACAGTGGGAGTATATCAAACATGCGATACATTAAAACTGTTCAGACCATAAGAACACTCAGATTCCTATTTCCCCAATGTGTTCTGGGCAGGGAGCCCCTGGCTGTAGCTAATATCTGTAGTGATGAGCTCAACCATTCAGCCTTTTCAAGTTCAAGCCAATGTGAAATGGAAATAACGAAGACTGACCATGACAGAAGCGAAACTCTAACTGAAAATGTAAACAATAAAGGGAAGACTCTTTAGTTGTTATGTTCAGTGGTGTGTCTGTTATAAATGCTCACTGATACCAATGCAGCTGGAGAGCGCCTGCCGCAAAGAGCTCCATTTTATTTCTGCTGCCATCAATGATAAGCTACTTGTTTGACATTAAATGTTTTATACATAAACTTGTACACGACATTTGGTTTAAAGTGCGTGCGACAGGAGAAAAAAAGTCTTAAATAGAATTATTATGTGAATTACAATCATATTTTCTAACCCGACATGCAAACCCGAACCGAGTGATGTTTCAAAGATTTCGAAGCGGAAAATCACACATAACTAGCCTGGATCATTTCACGTGACGACTGGGTTGTCGATTGTCCTCGCCGATCGGCAACCCGCCCGGCGGCGAACAAGTTAGAGCTCGTCGTTCCCCTGCTGAGGGCAGAGGGCTCGTTTGCGGGGAAGCAGCTGGACAATGACCGCCGGACAAACCGGCCGACATCAGAGGAGCTTGTAGCTGCCAAATGGTTAACACGAATATGGCAAGATGATGCTTTACTACACGGCGAAGTCGTAAACAGCAAGAGACTCATAGGAGGGCGGCTGCAGTTGTTATGCAGCTAACATGACAATATGTGTATGAGGAGAGCTTTTTACATGCCTATCCATGATCAAACGTAAGTAGCCCTTTATTTAAAGAAAGTTTGTAGTGTTTACTTTGTAATCGCTGTATTCGCGGCTATTTTTAACACAAAGTTGCAATTTCTGATCGGTTGGAAAACTTGACAGAACACCGGGCACATGAAGAGGCCAATAAGCCGAGTATAGTGCTCTCCCGGCGGGGGGATATGCGACAAGCCGCCGGTCGTCGGCCGAGGGGACAAGGAGCATGTCAGCCATACAATGCAAGCCACCTATATATTAAAATGATCCCAGTATTTGACATAATGCAAAACACAATGTTTACTCAATTTCTCGTAAGTCCCATGGTCCGACACTAGTAAGGCTTGTTTTTGTTTTTTAGTCCTTCTCATACAACAGTAAGGCTGTATAGTGAAGGGGTCTCCTTCTCTTGTACACGTCACAGTGCCGTCTTCCTCAATGCAAGACTGAAGCCGGAAGTCTGTCCTTTTCATAGCGCGGGATTCAAAACGGTCGCTTCTTCACACATCCAAGTAGTCCATTTAATTCAGGAGCATAAAATACCGCGTGTATTATGAAATAAACATGCTTTTTCATGTCACAGGCACTTTAAGTTGTTGTTTGTAACTAGACAAATCATAAACTCCGGGCGATGACAAGAAGCCTTAAAATCATCTGGGCTAAAGTGGTGCAAGCACAACCGTGGGTATTTGAGAACCTGGACTAGTCCACTAGCATCCTCCAACTTTTTTCTCAACTTTTTGTTCTTAGGAAAC